>NW_022985190.1:5654-51566 GCF_010093535.1 Lindgomyces ingoldianus
ACTCTATTATGGCCCATAACAACCCGCTCTGGCACTATATAGTACAGTACAGCCTAGAATATTATTTAGATACTACTTCTGCTTCTTGCTTACACGTTTGCGCGTTATGCCTAGTCTAATTGCACTGTCTGCAGCGCCTTTAGGATAGCTTACTTACTTTAGCTTGCACCTGCTTCTTTACCTTCTTCTTATTACTGCGCGCTTTAAACTTCTTTAGAGCTATTAAGCGTAGGCCTTTCTAAATTGTTAAGGTTTTTTCTGCTTTAATTTACTTTTTTTTATGTAATTTATGTTACATAGCAGCCTTATTAGCTGCTTAAAGCTTAGTAATTTCTTATTACACTAACACTAGCTTATGCGTAATTATTACTACCTTTTTTAAAACTTTCTTAAACACCTTAACTATAGAAGTTAGTAAACTATTTATATGCTTTTAAATTTTTATTTTTATAAGTATTAATTATAACCTAAGTTTTAAAGTATTACTTAGGGTTTACAACTACTAGGGCTTATTATATATAAGTAGTAGTAGTAATAGAGTGCGCAACTTTACATTAAGGCCTATTATAACTTATTATAGGTTAAAAGGAATTAATTTAGCGCCTTAGAACTTTTCTTAGATATTACTAAAAGTAATTATAGCATAATAAGCTGCTTTAAAGCATAGTAGGAACTTTATTTTTATAATATAAGTAATCTAGTTGTGTATAAGGTTTTTAGCTTAGCGCTTATACACTTTTTTTAAAGAAGTAAAACAACCTATATTAAGTAGCTATAAAAAGTGTAATAAGTAAAAAAGCATATAAATAGTAATAATCTTATTATTTTTATAGTATTACTAAAAATAAAGTAAGTTGTAGCTTTTATAGCTGTTAATAACTAGTAAATAGTAGCTACTAACAGTACACTTCTTTATATACACATTAAAGTGCTTTAACTAGTCTAGACTAAGCTAATTAGTAGTCTAGCTGTGCTTAAAGATTATAATAACTTAATTCTAAAGTAGATTTTTCTTTTTATACTAGTTTAAAAAGTAGTTACTACTCTAGAAAATAATAAAAGGCAGAATAGCCTACTTTTTAGCATTAATGCCCTAGATAGCTGTTGTCTACTCCTAGTTACCTAGCTAGACTACTTTTAGCTGTTTTTATTTCTCTAAACTTATAATAACTGCTCTAGTAGATATCTAGCCTATTATAAACTTTATTTTATTAAAGTTGTACATGTTATTATCTTAGATGCTATACTTAGCTTTAATATTCTTTATAAAGTTAAACTAGCTTTAAATTACTATAAAATTTTTATAAAAAGCTTTCTTATAGTTATACTTATACTTAAACTTTACTTTAAGCTCTAAGTAACACTTAATAAATGTATTAAGCTAGTTTATGCTAATATAGCCTATATTATGCTTAGTGTGCAAAGAATTAGCTATATTAGCTATAGCTGCTAGCTAGGGGGGAAATCCTTGCGCATCTAGCTTAAGTATGTGCTAAATAATTACCTGCTTTTTATTATTATCTAGCTTTTATAAGTTAGCTATATAATTAGCTTAAAAAGGTTATCTAGCATGTTAGTTACTTATTATTTTTTAAAAAACCTTATAGATAGCTGCAGCGTGTTACTTAAAAAGTATTATGTCTTATTTAAAAGCCTAGAGCATAAGCTGCATCTAACATTCCTTTAACACGTCTAAGTAGTGTTATTAGGAATACATTAGTGTAAGAAAAGTAGTGTAGTAGGGTCTTAGCAAAAGTAAGCAACTCAGGTGTGTGAGCAACTCGCCCATAAAGTACGTTAAAGTTAGTAAAAAGTCTACATAGTAACACTATTTTTTCTAAAGACCTAGAGACTATCTATAAGATATACTGTAGTTAATTTACTACATAATTTATTAATTAAGTTAATTAAGTTAATTAAGTTAATTAAGTTAAGCCTTATTTATGCTATTAAGTTAATTAAGTTAAGCCTTATTTATGCTATTAAGTTAATTAAGTTAATTAAAATGTGCTAGATCTGTTAATTAATTAAGCAATTCACCCTAACTTAATTAACTTAATTGTTGCCAACTCTGTCTAAGACATCCTCGCAACGAGGAAAAACCCTGAATCGAATGGATTGACGCAGTTTGCACCTGTTCCAATCGATCCAGCAACAAACGTTTCGGAAATCTAAGGTACTGGTTTCCACCTCTTGAAGCTAAATCAGGATTAGGGAATTTACAGTCTGCGTTTTTAAACTAGAAATCTACTAATATATTGCTTTCTATCTTCATCTAGTAATGCCGCCTTCGCCTCGCCTTGCCCGTCTTCGTGTTAACATAGCCAACTGTTCTTGTATTAAAACTACGCGAGTTTTTTACTCCCGTCGTTACTACTAATAACGCGGCGGCAAAGAGTAGAAAAATAGTATATTAGTGATCTGCTCTGCTTTGCCAGTTTAGGGGGATCCCTAGGGGAGTGCACTAAGTAGGCCGATCACCGGACAAGGATCCTAGCCCCTCTTCATATGCGCAAAGACTAAAATAGTTCCTAAGAGAGACTTAGAGCTGATATAAGATCTTAGAGCTCTTTTAGTAGCTTGTCCACCATCAATAGAGCTAGCGCTAGAGGCGGAATACAGTGCTCTGTAAAATTAGCTTTACCCTCGACACACCCTTTTTCAAGCTTAGCCTTGCTGTGTGACTAGGACCCTGGCAATCCTCTTTTAAAACTGGTTATGCTTGCTTGCTTGTTTTCTTGTCTAGCAGCTATTACTTCGGTATCAGGCTATTATAAAGCGGTGGAGGCAGTACTACTCCGAGTAAGCCCTGATAAGAACCACGCACAGAGTACAAAGCCTATATATAGCCACGGGGCCCCAGAGGCTCTAAGAGGAATCATCCTTACCCTACACCCGCCCTTGAAGACCCCCCTAAGAAAGAGTCGACGGTCTCTATATTATTATTACTAGGTAAAGGCGAGCAGCTCGCGTCGCCTAACCTCCGCCTTACCGGCGACAATGGCCCTCTCGCTAAGTAGTATCTTTACCACCTACTTATAGCTACGTTAATTTCGGCGTCTTCGTCAAGTAGTAGCTTTAGCTTCAGCTTTAGCTGCACATAGTACGTTGCTGTATAACCCACTTTACGTGTTAAACATTAACAGCATTACCAAGCAGCAGCTGACGCTCGACCTTCTTATTCTAGAAGAATAACTGCACCACAGAATTAACGCTGCAAATTGAACCCACCTGATCATTCGCACTAAATTGTAATGTGCTCTTAGGTGTAGTAGTAGAGGGTACTAACCCTAATCTTAAATAGGTTAGTGATGAACTAGCATGAAGGTTAGTTAGAGTTGTAGTAGTGAACCTAGCTTTTAGGGGGGACAATGTCATGAAAATCTCCCACGCGACTAAGGCACTTTTACTGCTTAAGGCTAATAACGCCTATCTTTCAGCCTCGTGACAAAGCACGCCATGTACGAGGAGCGCCGTTTGGGACGTAGTGATTCCAACGGAGTATAGGGATCGACACGAGGTGTTGTGAGAGGTTTGTCTGTGTTGGGGAATAAGACATCCGTCCAAGTAGACGTTCCGTCCGCGACGGAGAGGCAGAGGGGGTGGATAGAAGTATAACCGCGCGTGTTGCTGTAGATATTTTGTAGCTTCATACGGAGGTGGAGTCGGGTGCTGCAGCAGCGTGAAAAAAATTCACTCTCTCGCCGCGGCGCTGTTTCAACGCAGCGAACTACCGCAGGACATCTCTACGTTGGCTCTAGGTCGTCTGAACGACCTAGATTCCCAGGCTTCACCGCATGGAGGTGTAGAGGCCGATTTCGAAGGCCCCGATATGTCATCAACTGGTTTGTCTAAGTCATGGGGTAGTCATGCGACTACAACGTGACCCTGCGGGCCTTGGGTTGCGTGGCGCCTGCCGTGGATGACCGTGGATGACGTTTATTTGCCAAATAGGCATCTACCGTCAACTTCTCAACGGCCTCCCTTCATCTTCAACCGTTCTGCAACTTCACCACCTACACTACCACATCCGTCGCTCGAAATGGCCATGTATGCACTATGTCACGTTTCCTCCTCGCCTTTGAGGACTCAATCTTCCCCTGCACCATTAAGAAGAATCACTCCATCACTACAAAAGCGCCCACACTCGTCCGCACACATCCTCCGCTTCCAGAATGGGTCCCCCCTAAAACGGCGCTTAATCATGTCTCCAGTAGCATTCACCATTGGAGATCCCCTTCCGCCAGCTGCCATAAATGCTCGTCGCATCGAACTCTCATTTCCATTAGTCGTTAATGGCAATGTCATCTTCCCAAACTTAGAGGAGCAACGGAGAGAGCTTACCAGCATCTTCCCGACTACTCAGAGCGCTTGGGTAGGGTCTCCATACCTTGTCATCCAAGTTCAGGAGCTTCCACCGCCGCCATGGCCCCTCTCGGTCGGCCGCATTCCATTACATCTCTCTACAGAAGACGATGCCAACGGCCCCATTGACAAAGGCGACCAGGGCCGTTCCAAAACCGCCGCGCTGCCTCAATACAATCTCAGAAATGATCCAGTCCCTATCCTGCCGATCTTTATCGACATCGTAGATTACTTCAAATCTAAGCACGTGGTTGTACACGAGATTTTCCACTTCCCTGGCTTCTTTCGAATTACTGTTGCCGACGACACGAACTTGGATACGCTACCTTGGAGGATCTCAAATCAAGCCGCCTTCTATAAGTTTCGCAACCAAGAACAAGACCCGGATGCCTCAGCGCTCCGTGTGCAACAACCCTCAGGCGTCCTTCAAGACAACACCAACTATCTGGCCAACCATATTGGATTGCTCCGTCCAGGTGTCATGGTCAGCTCTTCCCTCTCTGATGGATCATGGACATCAACAACATTGGGCATCCTTGTAGTTGACAGGTCTGGAACCCCATTCATTACAGTGGCAGATCATGGATTCAGCAACGACGGCGAAGTCTGGCATCCAGATCCAGGCGGTACTCTGATTGGCAAGATCATGCACAGATTTCCAGACTCAGACATTGCTCTAGTGCAGCTAGAGAAGCACATCAAATTCGACAACAAAACTTTTGGCAACGTAGACAACCCTGAAGGCACCATTCCAAGTGGCATTGCCACCAAATCCCTTTTTTTTGACAATATCGATATGGACAATCCGTTCTCGGGCTATTGCGTTGGCCAAATTCTTGCTCCCGGTGTAAGGGTTGAAGGACCTGGCTTACTGATTCAGCATTATTGGGTTATCATGGATGCCAGTAGTGATCAGGGCCCAATTGATGGAAGTTGTGGATCAGCAATTCTTAATGACGATGGTGAGGTGGTGGGATTCTTTAGTTTCAAGAAGCAGGGCTCTCGAGACTGCTACGCTGTGTCCTCCGAGATGTTGATCAAGGCCGGCTACCAGATACCTATGCCACAAGTACAAACTGATGCAGAATAAAGTCCTATATACCAAACATACCCCACCCTTTCGCCCTATTTGTAGTGCAGTTCAGTACGATGCTCCAAAATTTGACCATAGCATGGCTCTAGTTGCTATGCTAATAATGTCAAGATTGTCGCCCTTTGTGTATCATTTAGAACGGACGTTTAACCTGAGTCGAGGATTCTATGGAGACATGGAGCCTGTTTGGGATGAGTATTATTTTTTAGGAGAATTTAGTCAAACTACAAGGTTTCTTCCTCTCTTACATATAGCTACATGTTTTGCCTCATGAACAGCTTTGGTTCTTATTCATTGTGTACTCTTAAATCTGGCAGCAGAGCATCTTAAACATGGTTTTGTACTCAGTGTTTATTCACCAAGGGACCTGATGGCTGCATCTGCCGAGGGCTATCCGGTCTGCATCAACCAGGCTGATAATCTGAAAAAGGGCCACAGATTGCTATGATGGGGGAGATTTATCGCCTGGCTAGTCGCGTTGTCGTATGGCTTGGACCAGCAGCAGATGACAGCGATCTCGCGATGGACTTAATGGATTGGATGGGCTGATGGTTGAGGTTGACTTCAATCGCTATACAATGACATCTTCTGAGGATGCCGGTGACCGCCGGATTGGGGACAGAACAAGCAGACTTCCATATGAGAAGCAGCATCCCTATGCGCTCTACCGCTTAATGTCCCGGATGTGGTTCGAAGGATTGTGGGTTCGACAGGGGATCTATCCAGTATACTCGGCCATTATACAGTGCGGGCTGTGCCGGGTGCCATGACCCATGTTCCACAAAGCCTGGTACTGTCTAATGCCAGACTTTGAAGCTAGGAGGAGCACCAGAGGCATACGGAACTAGATTGATTGCTAAAGGAGTGTACCTAGGGGTCTATATATATGCAAGAAAGAGGGTAAAGTCCCGGCAACATGCGACTATTGCGTAAGCTACGAAGATCCTCACGGAATGCTTCCTATTCGCGCTTCATCGCATAACGTTCACTTCATCCCAGTCCTGCTAGGAAGATTGTACTCATGCTTGAGTCTTTCCTTGACCTCGCCGGCCTGGAAATGTGAAGTGTCTGTTGTGGACAGAAATATTATCCTTTCCGGGATATCCTTCGACGAAAAGCCCTCCCTACAAGCATACTCAGACGACATACCCGCTCCTTTCCAGTCCGCCCTTAGCCATTGAAAATATGCAGAAGCAGTTTTGGACCAATGCAGGTGTGTTTAAGCGCAAGAGAGCTGGCTCATGACGAATGCTAAAGACGTCCCCACATACAGATGAGCTTTAGATAACTAACAGGGCTGATTAAGTCACCATAACACTACACGGTGTGGCTCTTCTCTCGGTAAACAACCCAGTAAGAAAAACCCGCTCATACCCGCGCACCTACATCAAAGTGTAATACCGACTCCTTCCCCTATTGCTGGATCTCTGATCCATGCTATACGACAGTCAGGCCCCCCACACCTATCTAATATACCACAGAAGAACTTGCTCAAAAGGGTGAGTAGATCTCAGGGAGGAACTGCACCCCTCACCACCCCGGATGCTTGATCCGGCTAGTCGCCCGCTCCGCCAAGCGGGCGTAAGTATGGAAACGACATGAAATACTTTCTCGCAATATACAGGAACCCACATGATGCTGTGCTTGTTGGCTCCAGGCTATAAGAGCAAAAGTGCGCTCGATCTCTCCCAGGCGGGGAAAGGTTGGAAGATCATGTATAAAGACTTGTTCCTCACCGAGCGAAAGGCAGCACAAGTCAGTCAGTAGTCCCCAGCAATGCTTCTCTCATCCCCCCATCAAGCGTCCTTTGTTTCGACTCTGCTGCTCTTCTTTTCCGCATGCAGCATTGCGATCAACACCAACCGCACCATCTCCATCGGATACGTTAGGCATCCCGTTCTTCACAAACTACTCTGTCTTCCAAATCGGTTTTCTGCTGACCAAACTACAGATCCTCTACCCCGGCTTTGAACTCCTCGACGTATACGGCCCTCTCGAGCTCCTTTCTTCTGTAACCTTAACGCCCCACCATCGTCACTCAAAGCGGGCACCCTAACCCTCGCACAGGCATCTTACCTCCACAACATGACCCTATCCCTCATCTCTTTCACCACTGGCCCAGTAGCTTCTCGCCCTCCTGGCCACCTTATGGATCCATCGATGCCCCCGGTCGACACCAGCCACATGATTGGTCCGACAACGGTCGCCACGCACACGTTTGAGAACGCACCGCCACTGGACATCATCATGGTCCCAGGAGGCATGGGAAACGTCGCCCTCGAGCAAGAGAACAACACCGTCATGGAAACCTTCATTGCCCGCCGTTTCGATCATGCCTCATATGTCCTTTCCGTATGCACAGGCACCGTGACACTAGCCCGCGCCGGCGTTCTCTCGGGCCGACGCGCAACGACGAACAAATGGGCGTGGAGCTGGGTCACGGATCCAGCCCATGGAAAGAACATCACCTGGGTGCCGAGCGCGCGGTGGGTTGAAGATGGCAAGGTGTGGACGAGTTCGGGCGTTGCAGCTGGGTTGGACATGATGTATGCTTTTTTGAAGCATTTATTTGGAGCTGAGGAACTGGATTCGCTTTTGAATCAGATTGAGTATGCGCCACATGTGGATCCACATTGGGATCCGTTTTCAGTGGTGCACAATGTGAGTTACTAGGCTTCCACGGCCGGGGAACAGATTGCGCTGACAAAGACATAGGTTCCGGGAGCGGACAGGAATAGGTCATTGGCGGACTGTGTTGTGCCAGCTGGCCACTGACGATACAAAGAGTTGGCCAGGCTAGCATTTCGGTCTGCACTGTAGAGAGAGGAAGCACATCCACTAACAAAAGATTAACTGCTAGAAATGTTGACGGGGTATACCGTTAAGCAGACTCTGGCTCCGTGCTCCGAAAAAAGCAACACACCCAATGCACGCTCTTCGCACCACACCTTACTACATTTCGTCCACTATATCTCATTAGCTCGTATCTACTAACACGCCTAGCATCTCCTCACCTCATAAAACGTAGTCATAGGTTCATTCGCGCTGTTAATCAGCAGCTAATACCAACACGTCTCGTCATTCCTCCACTTCTGGTTCAGGCATTGACCTGTAACCCCACTAGCACACCCATCCCATCCCTCCAAGCCCACAGATTTGCGAAAGCAGTTACAATGCAGTGACTGAGCATACCATTTGTCTTATGTCCCACGCGCCCTTCCCATCCAGAATATCCCCCACCTCCTTCTTCGTGGCCTTGCACTCAAAGTGGCGTTTGTAGAGCACGAGCTAGTACGAGCAAGTAAGGCGTTCGAAGCAGTTCTGGTCTTCAGAGACGCGCAGTATGTTGTTTCATGTGGGCACTCTATCTTGATAAGCGGTATTTCATGTAGCAAGGTGATTCGAACTTACATAGCGACATGCGCGGGTGAGAATTTGTTATGGCGGGGCGGGCCTTTCCAGGGCATTGTATCCCGTTACGGCCTAAGGAAGGAAAGGGCGGGGAAGGGGGTTTCCTTTGCTTCAGCCACGTCGACAACACGTCCACACTCTCTGCCTCACAATGGAGCTTTTCTACACCCCTGGCTAGCTTCGGAGACCGCTGCTGTCCGCAAGCGCATTTCGACTTGCTGCTATTCCTAGAACAGGCTCACCGAGTAGCCTGTTACATTAATCAGGTCTAGCAGAATCTATTTCTACTCACCGTCTACCTAGTTGAGCTCCTCCCGTAGAGAAACATGTAGTTCCATACCCGTCGTGAATCCCGCCCGCGTAGGTACTGCTTGCCCTATGGAGTAAGATTTTTACTCTTCTTAATATGCCCACTTGTACGGATCTCCGAGGAAACTAGATTTTTTTAGAACACTATCTTCCCAATCTATTATCCAAAAATGTTGCTTCAGCTTTAACATGGCGGCAAGAACTTTGACAACAGTTTTGAAACCTTAAACGCATTGGCAGAGATGAAGATGCTGAGGAGGAACAAGACACTGCTAGCAAAATCGGGGAGTTGAATCTAGCCTCTTATAGGACAGGTGTCTTGATCTACATTAAGGAGATGTCAGCAAAATCTGTTGCAAATAGAGAGGTAGTGTAACCATGCAGCTATGTAGAAAGCTGAGGAAGTGAAGTGTATTGTTCTAAGTGTAAGTGCTCTGTTGCAGAGTATTTATTTACATCTAAAATGGTAGGGGCAGTGAGGGCCATGGCAATGGCTAAGGGGATATAGTAAAGGTAGTAGGAGCTATAGTGAAGGTAGTAGGAGCTATAGTAACAGCAGTAGGGGCTGTTGAGGCACAAGGAAGGAAGGTTTCTGTACCAGAAATGCGACAATATTCATTGTACTGCAATCTTAATCCGTGATGCACTTCTTTAGGGTGTTCTGCATGCCTTTAGCAACATCTTTTTCAATGCCTACTTTAATTTCCGGTTCCCCTTCCTTCCAAACAACCATACAGAAGAATTCCAACTGCGGGCTAATTGGAATTAAGGATGTCATTCTTCTTCGCATGAACTAACCTTGTATTTTGCCACGCATGTTCCCTATACCTTATGACAATATAGCAATGGGTATTAAACAGAACAGCAAGGTAGACTAGAACGCCCTCATGGATGTAGTTTTAATAATCATTCTGCGAGAAGAGTTTACGCATGTAGAAGTTGTTGTCTATGTTCAAGAGCGTAGAAGACTATTCCTCTGTCGACAGTGGAACTGTCCACCTAATCTTATTTTAAATATACTTGCTTTTTTTTAGAAGTTTCTTTTCCTAGGTATAAGAGCCCTTTTTACAGATTACTAACACACTGAATTATGTATTTCTCTAGGGATGACAAGGTTGTTCTTCTGCTCCTCAGCAGACAGGAATTTTCGCATCTTATTTTAGATCAACTTGACAGTTAGCTTTCTATCTTCTTGTCAAGCCTACCTTTAGTTGCCTGTTCAACAGCTTTTGCAAAAATTTTTTAGGTCTGTAGCCCTAAGAAAGGCTAAAGTTAGGAGAGAAGTGATGTATTGCAGACTAAGGGTCTGAGGTTCTAGGTGATATATAAATGTGTTACCTAAGTCCTGAGTTGATTAGACAACCCATCGTAGAGCTTATAGGTTTACACATCCCCTTTGCTTTGAATTTAGTGTAGGAGCTGTAGCAATTGTTGGCGTGGTATGGTCGCAGTAGTACTTCTTTCTTTGCGTGACAAGAAACCCATTGTGCCGAAACTACTTCTACTAGTCAGCATCTCAAGTCTTCCAACGGGAGTCTACGAACTTGTCGTGTAACCAGGCCAAGCCACTACCTACTAGTGCCTCTACCTCTCTATCTACCATGGCTGCCCACAGAGGCTCCACAAAAATACAACACACTTTCGCTGCCCTAACACCTAACCTTACACATAGTCAATGTCTCAATGTTTCTTAGCCGTTTCTTTACCAGTTTCTAAACTAAAGTTAAAAGGAAAAAAAATACGGCGGTTTTAGTCATGCTCTCGATTACCCGTTCGCAGCACGAAGGAGCGCTCAAGCTTCCACCCTCACGGCATCATGGATATTGGAAGCTTTTCAAATTCGGAGCTTTTGTACGAAAGTTTTATCAAGCAAGAGTATCGGTCTAAACTGTAACAACGTTCACCCCTTATGGATTATCATTCTAGGTTTCTCTAGGTGAAGGAAGAGATACACGCCAAGACATGGCATGCGATGATGGACCTCATCATCCTGTGTTGAAAATCAACCTTGTCGTATCAAATATTACACTATCTCTACCGCCAAGCCCTCTCTCCTATTGGTCCGGATATAAGCCGGCTATTGATTTAATTAGTAGAAAATTAGTAACTAAAAAGCTGCGTTACTGTTTGTTTTTAAGCTTTAAGTAATTGTTCTGCTATGCTACATGCTTAATCTAGTCTTCTTTTTTTCCTATTGTGATTAACTACTGCACAGTTAAAGGTGTAAAAATTACTTTTATAGTGTAATTTTTCCTGCTAAATGTAATTAGCTTTGCTAAGACCTTCTAAGCAAAGCCTACTGCAGGCAAAAAGGGGGTTCTAGAGGATCTCCCCCTAGTTAAGCAAAATAGTAGTGCAACTTTAGGCTTTAGCTTTACATCTGCTCTAACCTGTTCTAATCTTTTCTAACTAGATATTATCTGCTTTAATACCTTTACAGCCTTAGTTAACCTTACTTTATAATAATAATAAGTTATAGTAAGCTACTATATTATAGCTATCTATAATGTATATAAGTGTATTAGGTTATCCTACGTTATCTACTAACCTCTATAAAGGATTGTAAAGGCCTTAAGATTACACCTAACATAATATTAGCCTAATATAAAACACTTTTAACTGTTTTTTTTTTTTTAAGCTATAAAGCTATACTAATTATATTAAAATTAAAAGTATATTTGCATACTATAAACTGTTGCATAGAGAGTAAGGGCTTAGAGGTGTTTTATTACTTAGGATAATAAGTTTAGATAGCTTAAATTCTTCTTTATATAAAATTTTTTTTTAAAAGTTTTTAGCCTAATTAAGTCCTTTTTTAAACTTAATAAGGACGCTGTTTTAGAAAGAGTTATACTTCTAAAGACCCTAAAAAAATAAATTTATTTAGTGTAGCATAGGCTTTACTACACCTTATTTTAATAAGTAGAATCTTAATCTACTTAAAGTTAATCTATCTTTAATCTACTTTAACTTTTTTTAATTAGTACTTTTCTCTCTTAACCTGTTCTTTTTTTCTTATTATATAGTGTTATCTCTTTATATTATTACTATATAGACTTATTGCCTACTTTCTGCCTAGTCTGTAATAACTATAGACCTCTTTCTAACTTTTTTACTAATAAAGTTAGAGCTCCTTATTGCTAGTGCAATAGACATAGCTGTGCAGTATGTTACTTTATTATAATTATTATATTTTTTAGCGCTTATATCTAGTTTTATCTAGGTGTGTTAGCTATTAGCTAATATTAACTTTAATGTATAACCCTTAAAACATGTTTAAGCTTACGCTACTATAGTCTAATTAGGTCTATGCTAGGGCTAACCTGCACATGCTAGGCGTGACACTGCATTAAGTAGAACGCTAGTGCTTAATTAATTATTTTATACATATTAAAACTCTTCTAAGACTTTTATGCCCTTTTTTACTTCTTTTACACTATTTATTTAGATTTATTATAATATATAATTAACCTTTTTTAAGTCTTTTACGCTAACTTTTACTCCTCCTACACTGTCTATACATATACATTATTATAATATATAGCTAACTTTATAAAGACCTGTCTAATCTCTACCCTTTTAACATACTTTAAATTAGCCTGCTTTATTTTTATCTATGCGTAGAGATTAAAAGCAACTAAAGGCTAGTCTTTTATAAAATAATTTACTAAAGGCATATATTATTACTACTATAGACTATATTACTCCTATTAACTTTAGTCTAATGTAAAATTCTATAAGTAGCTGTCTTAACTATAGTGCCTTTTACTAGCTTAAGAAGTAAGTTAATAAGAGTTAAGTAAATTCTTTTTAGTACTTTATATGTTGCTTAATAAGTAATATTAACTTTTTAACTTTTCTAGATCTACCTTTATTCTTGTGTTATTTTTTGCAGGGTAGGCACCTACTTAGCAGATTCTTTTAGAAGCATTTTTAATTATATAACATAGCCTTAGCTTTTATGTTAGCTAACTATAAACAAATAAATTAGGGTGTGTGTAGCATAAGTGTAAAGGTTTTTTAGATTATAAAGGAGATGTACTATATGCACAGCCTATTAGAGCCTACTAAGGGGGACGTCCTCTTCTACACACAGCTGTACTTTTATAATCCTGCCTAGGCTAACAGTGCGTGTATAGGGCATTAGGCTAATAGTAGTCTTAATCTAACTATACTTACACAGCTGCTACAAATAGTTAAAACAGATTATAATAATCCTTAAATTAAGATGTATAAAACTACACATAAGTAGTTACAGCAAGCTTATAAGTAAGATAAAGAATTATAAATTACTCTTAATCTATAACTGCAGTTAATTATGCAGGCTAGGGCTAATTAACATTAAGAAAACTTACCTGTTGCTAAGAAGATTACTACTCTAGTCTATAATAAGCTAGTTAAAGATTATAACTAAGATCTTATTTTTTACTACTAACCTAGCTTTAATCTAAGACACTGTTAGTTTTTATACTAAAAAATTAAACATACACATGTAGTATATTAGCCTCTCTACTACGTTTTAATGTTTCTATAAGGTACTCTTAGGTTTTACTATAGTTTACAGCTGTGTACTTTACGCATGTCTTACACCTAGGATACTCTAACTAATTCTAAGTATTACTAATTCTACCTATTTCCCTAGCGTAGCAGTCTTATTGTGCCTTTTAATTATAGTTTGTTATTCTAGTAATTTGTTGTTAACTGCTAGGCTTAGTATAAACAGAGGAAGTTATAGTAGATTATAGTAAATTAAGAATAGTTATGTGCTAATCTATATTAAGAAGTGTGTAATGCATTAGATTAAGACAACTTTTAGGCTAATTTAGTTAGGATTTAGTGTGAGAGCACTGTGAAGCAGGAAGCGTGAAGCGCAGAAGGGGGTACAGGATAGTATTGATAGACGAATCCTTGAGGAGACTTAGGGGTTTGTAAGAGGATATATATATATGTGCTGGGGCACGTGACGGGACGTCATGTGCCCAAGGCTGGGCCGAGGGCTCTCTGGGGAGAGTCCGAGGCATGTCCAAGTTGACCGTGACATGGCCCCCCTCCTTCTGCAGGTCGTCCTCAATCCTGCGATTGGATAGGTAGGATATCATGGTAACTTGGACTAGCCCCAGGCGGACCTGCGGTGGGGACTGTATAGGTTACGCCTAGGTAGTACTTATTACTAGTAACTAAACTCTAGAAAACCTTAGTAAAGGAAAACTATGTCTAAAGAAGTATAACTAGAAGAGTTAAAATGTTATTACTAGCGCTATAGCTGCTAATATAGGGCGTTCTTGTCTTATTAGGTTAAGCCTAATAGGCCTGCAAAGGCTAAGTAAAGTAGATAGTCTATAATTAAAAAGCCTGCTTCTATAAAAGTAACTTAAGATTACAACTTTTCTTTCTTACTATCTAGTTAAGGTCTGCTTTTAAAGGTCTTAAGGTTTTAGTTTTAGTACTTGTAGGTACTATAAAGCATCTATAGATGCACTGCTCCTGTGTAGGTAGTTCCCTTAAATGCAGCAGTTAATTACTAGGTTTTTTTTATTAAAAAAATAGTTATTAGTAAGCTTATAACATTATAATTTTGTTTAAAATAGCTTAAAGTTTTAATGTATTACTAGAACAGTTCTAAGGTTAGCGCTATAAAGCTTCTAAGACTAAATCTGTAGCTGCTCTAGTCTAGAGTTGTAAGTGCTAAATAGGGAGGTGTAGTGCTATATAAGCAAGTTGTTCTGCTAGTTCTTTTAAGTACTAATAAATTAGTGCTTTAAGGATATCTTTATGCGTAAAATGCTTAAGGATAATGCTTTTAATGCGTTGCTATTTGCTAGGAGTAGTTACTCTTCTAGTTAGTTAAGTGTAAGCATAAGTAATAGTTTCTTTAAGCTATTTATGTGTTTTCTTATCTCTCTAATGTTCTATACTAAGCAGGTTATAGGTAGTAAGGCTTTAAAGTAACTCTAGACTTTACATAAAGTAAAGAAGGTAAGTGTAGGTTTAAGTATAAAACACTATTTTTACTGCTTTTAAACTTTTTCTTTTCTACTTTTACTTTAGCTTCTCCCTAACTAGTCTTTTTAGCTATAACTTTTTTTTCTTTTACTATGCCTATTACATCTCTTGCTTAGTGCTTTAAAGAAGAGATTCCTGCGCATGTCTATAAGCTCCTGCCTTACTTAGAGCCTTAGCTGCTACTTATCTAGAAATAGTGCTGTAGCTATGTCACTGTGCTGTTGTTTAAGAAAGGTGGTAAAGAGCCCTTAGCTTCTAATCTTTGCATAGCTGTAAACACTAGCGTGTGTATAAAAAGCACACTGTTTAGTGTTTACAAAGGCTGTGTTAATAAGAAGGTAGGTAGCTGTGTAGAAGTAGGTCTTTTAGAGCTCTTTAAGTTTATGCTAACTATGTACAGCTTAATCCCTGCTTCTACTGCGCTAGAAATATTCTCTAGTACTATATTAACTAAGCTCTTAACTATAATAGACGCGCTGTTAAGACTATAGGTAACCTAAGTTAAGAACTTAACCTAGACGCTAAGGCTTAGCTCTACTATTAGAAGGATGTCCTTCTATACGCTCTAGCCCTTAGGGAGCATATTAATGCATACTCCTAGTAGCTAAAGCGTAAGACTAAGGGCTTTACGCTAGCAGAGTATGCCTAACAGCGTTAGGTTTCCTAAGAACACAACTATAAGTAGCATAAGGTATGTCTTAGTATTATAGGTTATTTAAATTATAGCTAACTTTACTTTAAAGTAGTCTTAGTAGTGTTAGTAAGAACTATCTAAATAATACTATTATCTAGTCTAAGTTTAAGGCAATTTTCCTTAAGGACAGCTACGCAACTAACTAGGAGAAACAGTAGTACTACTACAGGCTAAATATACCTGCTGCTAAGGAGGTAAGCTTACTAGTTATAAATTAGTAGTCTAGTACAGCACAGATAAATTAAAAGCGCGTAGAACCTTTATTTTACTAAAAGAGTAGCTAGCAATGTTTTTAAAAATCTTTAGAATGTTCCTGTTATATATGTAGATAATACCTAGTCTAGACTTTACCTAGGACCTCTCTAGGTCTAGTGGGGCCCTAGACAGTACCTTTAATACAGACATTTACACCCTGCTCTAGGTTATAACCTTATAAGCTGCATAAAGTTAAAATTTTATAGTAAGAAGTATAAGTTATTGCTTTATTTTTTTTTTATTTATGTGCTAACTTTCTTTAGTAATTTCTGCGTTATAAAGTTTAAATTACATTAGGTTTTGCTGTAAGTGCTAAAGTTAGTGCAGTTATTCTCTAGAGGGTACCTGTAAGTGTAGCGTTTAGCTGTTGCTTCTATTACAATGTATTACATAAAGTAAGCTAATAATTTTAAAAAACTTTCTTATAGTTATTAAAGTGTTTTTTAAGTTTCTAAGTAGAGTTCTTAAGAAGCTACTTAAGCTACTTTATAAAAAACTATTGTCTTACTTTTAGATCTTTATGTTTAAGAATTTCTTTAACTTTATAGCAGTCTTTGCTATCTGTCTCTAGAATATGTACAGGCCTAGGCTAGAAGGGCTTTTCTTAAAGAGGCTTGTTCTATTACTCTAGCAGTAAAACATAGAAGACAGAATAGATTCTTTACATTAATTATAGTAAGTCTAGCTAGTATACTAGCTTCCTAATTTTCTTAAGTACTTTAAAGGGTTCTAAGTATATTACATTAAGCTTCTTTAATAAATGCTATGTTCTAATGTGCTTTAACTTTAGGATAACTTAATCTCTTACACTAAAGTGCTTTTTTAAATACTTAGTGTTGTACTATTTAATCTAGTGCTGCTGCGCCTGCTTAAGGCATAAGCGCGCAGCTTCCTATTGCTTATTCTATCTTAAGAGATAAGCAACTACCTAGTCCCGCAGGGCTAGTGCCTTTCTAGACTTGTCCCATACCTGGGGCAGGCGCCTAAGCTAATAATTGTCCTTAACCCTGTTAAAGCCCTTTAGGGTGACCCTGTACGCTACGCGTATTAGGCATTTACTGTGGGAGGAGTGTTTCTTAGAGTTATAAGCATACTCTGCGTACAGTAGCAGCTTGCACTAATTATCCTGCTAGTAGTTTAAGTACAACTACAGGAATAACTCTAATTCTTAATTTTAACGCTTAGTTTGCCTATTAGTTTAAGGATAGAAAGCTGTACTAAGCTAGTAGTTAATTTTTAAGTAAAAGTAAATGTCTAACTAAAACTAACTAGTAAAGATTAAACTATAATTAAAAATAAAAGTATCTAGTAGTCCTATCTTTATAAAGAATTGCTCTTTTAGAAGGGTAGCTAGTTTTCTTACTATAATAGTCTTAGTAACAGAAAGGTACTAGATGTACTTTAAAAAGTAGTTAACAAGTACTAAAATTAAGTTATAAGTACTGCTTATAAAGTCTCTTAACTCTAGTAAGTTAGTAATAAAGTCTAGTAAGTAGTGCCTTTATAAAGAAGTAAGTAGAGGTAAAGGTTTTAGCAACTTCTAAGGCTTATACTACTAAATTTTATTTAGCTAGCATAGTGCGCACCTTGCAACGTACTTGTAAACATTATAGTAAAGGTATAGCTAGTAGTATTTCCTTTTAAGAAGGTCTATAGTCTTTTTAACACTATAATGCTCTTTTATAAGGTTATTATAGTTCTTTGTTAGGATGTTTTAACACAAGGCTTTATTATCTAGAATCTACACTCTCCTATTCCTGCGCAGGACACTTATAGGGTTATGCTTCTAAAATAGGGTGCCCTTTTTTACCTTACCTACCTTTCTTTCTGTTAAGAGCGCATTTAACTAATAAGCTTTATTAGTTTCCTGCACTTACTTAATGTACTTAGAGAGACATTCTAAGACTTTTAAAGTATAGGTGTTTTTATCTTACATAGCTGTAATAGTAAGATAGTTTAGCAACAACATTCTATAGATGTAAGGGTAATAAAGAAACTCCTCTGTAACATCCTAGGTCTGTTGTTGCATTATAGGTTCCCTGTAGGGGACCTGCAGCGCTTTAGGATTAACTGCCCTATAACTGCTATAGTCTGTGGGAATAATAGGTTAGGTTAATAGAGGCGTACCTTTAATAATTAACATTATGTTAGGTGGATTTAGGGATTCCCTGGGTATAGTACAGCACCTTGCCAGGTCACTGTTAGGAGAAGTTATACTACACGCTGCCTAACTAGCGCAACAAGCTGTAGATGTTTAAATCACCTACACCTAAAGCTTTTACTATAAAGTTAGAAGCATTATGTTTTACAGTAATTTTGCTTTTTCTAAGAAGACCCTTTTTGCGTAATTAGGTCTTCTAGATAGTCTGTTAGCTAAGTTTTTTAAACCTAGCTTGTATTTAATTTTAAAATTAAACTGCGCTAGCTCTTCTGCTTAGTAGGCTTGCTTAGAGAAGAGCTTTTTTATTGTTATAAAATAGCGCAGATTGTTGTAATTAGAGAGTACCTAGATTATGCTTAAAGTGTACTCTAGGTAGTGCCTTTAATGTTTAAAGCTCTTTATAATCGCGCACAACTCCTTGTTGTGCGTATGCTAACAGAGTTGTAGGCCGCTTAACTTGCAGCTCTAGAAGGCTATAGGCCTCTAGTAGCAATTTACTACTAGCTTAGAGAACTAAGGCTAGAGCAGTATTACTGCTATAGTAAACTTAGAAGTGTCTGTAATAATTATAACTAGCTTTAATAAATTAAAGTGCTAAAAGACTAAAGCATTTATAAATTTTAACTTAAAAGTTAGGAAAGTGTTATAGGCCTTTTTAGGCTAGAACTATTTCTAGTACTACTTTATAAGACCTTTATAATTCTGCTTTACTTTCTTCTTCTTTTTTAAGTTAAGGCCCCTACAGGGCAGACTTAGGGCTTAAGCAGCTATTATATAGTTAACTAGTAAGCGTGTAATCTCTAAGTAATTATAGACAAATTTTTAATAAAAGTTTATAAAGCCTAGAAATACCTAGATGTCTTTAAAGCTCTTTAGCTTAGGCTATTCCTTAATTGTCTAGACGCGTAATAAGTCTATTACTACACCTTTTAGTGTAACTATAAAGCCTAGGAACTTAACAGCCTTTGTTTTAAAAAAATATTTAGATGCCTTATAGTACAGTCTTTATTTTACTAGTTAATTAAGAACTTTAAAAATATATTACTTGTAGTCCTTTTTATCTTTAAAGTAAATAAAGATGTTGTTTAGATAGATAACACACGTCCTATCTAATAAGCCTTTTAAAGCCCTATAGATATAGGACTAAAAGGTGGCTAGGGCATTAGCTAGGCTAAAGGGCATAATAAGGTACTTAAAATGCCTGTACTATGTCTTAAAGGCAGTCTTCTACTTATCCCCTTCCTTAATGCAAAGCCTATAGTAGGTGTTATAAAAGTTAAGCTTTATAAAAACTTTAGCCTTTAATAGGCAATCTAACATCTTGCTTATAAGTAAAATAAGATATTAGTTTTTAATTATAATTTTGTTAAAACCTTAATAGTTAACATAAAGTTACAGTGTCCTATCTAGTTTTAGGATAAAGAGGATAGGAGCACCTGCTAGCAACCTGCTTAGGCGTATCTAACCCTTCTCCTAGGCCGCATTAAGGTATTCCCGCAGGATATCTAGTTTATAGCAGGAGAGGTTATAGATTAAGAGGTTTAGAATCTTCTTTTCTTTCTTAATCTTTATAGTATAATTATGCTTACTGTTTAGCTTAAGGATGTTTATATAATATTTGCTAAAAGCATACTACTAAGAGTAGAACTTAGGGAGAACATGCGTAAGTTTCTTAGGGTCTAGAGCGTTGTTAGCATTATTAGTGCCTAGATACCTATTGCTGTTGTTAGGAAGTACCTAGGCAACGCCTACAGGCAGTGTGGCCTAGCGGTGGCCTTAATTATAGATACTAGCTACTACATAATAGGCTATAGCTTTAGAAAGCTATAAGAGCTTTAGAAACATCTTAATACACTTTTAAAAATGCTTTTAAATTTTAAGCATGTACTTCTTTAACTAGAGCAGCCTTTAATAATAAAAGTACTCTGCATCCTGCACTATGTTGCTACTAGGCCTAGGGGCTTGCGGAGTAGGTTTAGGGTGTCCCTAAAGCAGTTCCTCTAAAAGGGCTTCCTTCCTAACATTGTTGCTTATTAGTTAAATAGTATAAGAGGTAAAGTGCAGCACATATGCAGTCTCTCTAGAACTAAAGTCCTTTAGAAGCTTCTTAGTAGATACTAACTAAATTCTACTATTATTATTCTCTTACTACTTAAATGTACTATTTTTAAAACAGATTTTAGAGTTAGCTTCTTACAGCTAAAGATACTCTAAGATTAGGTTATAACTTAAAAAATTAGCTAACTAGAATCTTTAAAGGCTAACTTCTTTATTAGTACCCCTGTTGTCTGTGCAGACAAGGGAAAGATTATATAGCAATTCTAACTATAATTAGTAATTGTTAATAAAGCTTATGTTAGGCTTTTTATAGTAGTGCTTACATAAAAGGCTATATTCCTAAATAACGCTAGCGTTTATTAGGTTTAATTTAGCACCTATGTTATAAAGGCTGTAAAAGATAGTTATTCTACTGTTAAGAAGTTTAAGCTGCACCTAAACTGCAATGTAAAGCTACTTGCTATTTAATTTAGGCCCTAGTTGCAAGTGTGCAAGATTTGCAACTAGGGCTTCTCTTTTTTTATGCTATTGTTGTCCTTCTAGTTAAATTAGTTTTTCTAGTAGAGCTTATGTTTACTAGAGGTCTCTTAAGGCGTTATTGCAGTAGTATTAGTCCTTTATACTAGAAACTGTTAGTTGCTTGTTAATTAGCCTATAGGCTTCTAGTCTTATCTTTTATCTTTCTACTACTGTTAAAAGTTTAAGGTAGAGCAGGACTGCTTTTTTTTCTAAGTTAAAGCGTCCCTAGAGCTAGCCTAGGGCGTTATTAAAGCTTGCTTAGAGTAAGCAACAGTTTTAGCGTTGCGTACAGCGCGCTTAAACTCTAGCTAAGTGTTTATAGACTTAAGTAAGCTATTACGCTACATTTCTCTTTAGATAGATTCTAAGAAGCAGCTTTATACAAAGGCAATTTTAATCTTATAAAGTTCCTCTTTATTAGAGGTTTAAAAAGAAGTGTTTTTTAGAAGACCCTCTTACTAAAATAGCTAGGTAATAAAAGTGTTAAATGTATTACCTACTTTCTACTTTGTATTCTAAAAGTAATAGTAGTTCTTATACTGTGTTAAAAAAGGATCCTAGGTAAGCTTGCGTACTTTAGTTTAAAGCTAAGCCTAGGTTTTAATAGTGCTTTTATTAATAGCATAACTAATTAGGTCCTTATAGACTTTAAACTAGATCTAGTTAATAATTTATTAAGTTTAAGTAGCAGAGTTATCTAAAAGGTCTACATATTCCTAGATACTGTTTATATCTCTTACTTAAGTGTCTACCTACTATAGGGTTAGAGACTTCTTTAAGAAGCTAAGCTTTAAAGGGGCCTTAATCTTAGACAGCTAACTTAAGGTCTTATCTAGGCTAGCTTAGAATTAGAGTTAATCTAAAGTAGTCCTAAAAAATAGGCTAAGAGTTGCAGAAGTAATCTAGGCCTGTTTATAAGCTTAACTAATTTTAGCTTCTAAAGCTTCTTTAGCCTTAAGCTAAAAAGCTTTTATAAGAAGTAATTATATAAACGCTTTATTAGTTAAAAGTTGCACTAGAACAGTAGTAAAGCTAGTTTAGGCCTGCCCTAGAAAGGTACTATAGCGTATTGCGTTTGCCCCTGTTGCTAACAGTTGCTGTAAGTGGCCTATAGAGAGCTAACTAGCAGTCCCTAGAGTTCTAAAACCTAGGGGGCTTAGTATAATAAGAGGGTTGTTTAATCCTTGTCTAGTATAACTTAAAGAGTTTTTAGGTTTAGTCTAACTACATCCTTAATAGTTTCTAAAGTCTTGCTTATTCTCTAACTTAAAGACTTAGTGTTCTTTATTTTCTACTTCTTATACTTGCTAATTTAGTAGAATTTAGTTAAAGCGCTAGAACGCAAGGTGCTTAAAGAGTTAAGCACTAGGGTTATTATAAGGCGTCTCTAGGACAGCCTTAGAAGGGGTAGTGGCTGTGGCCCTGCTTTTACATGTGCGACTGCTGTTAGCTATTGTTGTTATAGCTCTTTAATTAAGGTAGAGCTTAAGGAGCAGTAGTAGAAGTAGCCTTCTATTCTTTAAACTAACTGCGTCTCTGTAGGAGAGTATAAAGGATTTAAATTATAAGAGCACTGTAAAGCAGGAAGCGTAAAGCGCAGAAGGGGGTACAGGATAGTATTAATAGACAAATCCTTAAGGAGACTTAGGGGTTTGTAAGAGGATATATATATATGTGCTGGGGCACGTGACGGGACGTCATGTGCCCAAGGCTGGGCCGAGGGCTCTCCAGGGAGAGTCCGAGGCATGTCCAAGTTGACCGTGACATTTAGACTGTTCTTTCTTTAAGTTACATTAGCAGCAGTTGCTTTATTATGTAGTGTTATTAGAACTTTATAGCTATTATTTAAAAGCTTAGTTAACCTGCTTTGTTTATTACTTTTACTGCTAATTCTAAATAGCTAGAGTTAGAGCAGGAGATTAGTACGTCCTTTTAGCTATTAGATTAGCTAGATCTAGTCGCGCGCGTTTTTAAGCTGCGTCTTAACTCCCTCCTTGCAGACCTCTAGACTAACTATGTATTTAGCTAGTATACTAGTATTATGTATACTATTAAGTACTAAAAGTAGGGTTTACTTTATGCTTATATTTTACTCTTTTTATATTATAATTACTGTAATTAGTTCCTTAATCTAAACTTTATTAATTAGGTTATATAAGCTAAGCTCTTTATAAAGGCTTAAGATCTAAATAAAGTCCTAAGTAACATTATTAAAACTACTATAGTTTATAGGCTATGTAGAACCTTAAATCCTAGCATGCCCTGTATGCAGACTACAGAGCGTTCTCTCTAAGCAACCTGTTAGAAGCAATTCCTAAAGGAATACACTAATAAGACTCTAGTTAGTAGAGATAGTTATCTTATATATTAGTGTTAACCTAGTTTAACTTAGGTTGTAAAGTGTTGTAGTTAAAACATTATAGTTAATAATTACTAGGTAGTGCCTTACAGTCTATACTTTTTGCGTAAGTACAACACACATGTTAATGTAGAGGTCTGTGCCTCTATAAAGTTAGTTAAATATATACATAATGTCACAATTGTGCACGAGTAAGGTTATAGAGCTTCACAGAGGTCTAGTTCAATTACTACGTGAGGTATTATAGTAGGTACAAGACGTTGTGTGAGGAATAGGAAAGTTTAGAAGGAAATTAGTAATTAAATACTTAGCTTAGAAGTCTAAGCGCTTTAAGTATAAATTAAGCCTGTTCTAGGTTTAGTTAGTGTTAAAGTAGTTTATGCTTAAGTTTATGTCTATGTTGTGTTATGTTTATGTTAGACGTGCACTAATAATACTCTAGTACACGTCTAATACAGTCATGTCTAGGATCTGGGGAGGATACTGTGACAGTACTCCCCCCCCTTATTAGAAAGAGAATCCTTTACATTAGTAGTTCTAGCATTAGGTTGTCTTTATTAGGGTACAGGTTTAGTTTAGATAGGTATTAGGCGTAGAATTAGGTTACTATAGAGTTCTTTTGCAGGGCTTTTATAGGTTTCTACAACAGTTTATTATATCTAGTCTATTTTATAAAGTATTTATAAATATGTTTCTTCTTATTAAACTAGATTTATTTAATGTCTTCTACAACATATTCTAGTTTGTTGTTTATAATAATAGGTTTAGGTGGCAAGTTTAGCTGTCTAGGTAGATAGTTAGATTTAGAGGCTACTTAGCGCAGCAATAATACATGGAACACAGGGTGTATCTTTATGCTGTTAGGTAGGATTAATTAGTAAGCGTGTAATAAGACTATATAGGCTACTATAAAGGGGCTAAAGTTTTTCTAATTAAGTTTCTTTAATTATTAGTTTATTTAAATATTTCTAGTGTCTAGCTAGACTTTCTTGCTAGCTGCATACACAGGGGTAAGAGTTTAGAATTAGTTTGTGTACTCTTGTTAAAGAGCTTAAGCCTATGTAAGCTTTTTATAAACATATTTAGATATATTTTAGATCTTATTAATAAGTCTGTTTACATTTATTACTTATATAAATTAATAAGTTAGTTAGGGGGTATTTATAAGTAGTTTAAATCTTATTTAGAGGTAGTATCTATAGTTTACTAAGAACAAAGATACTTATGTTAATTTAGATGTTATGTTATTAGCTTTAAACTATGCTGTAGCTAACTATTTTACCTAGTTATTATAAGGACAAAGCTCTGTACCACTACGCTAATACAACTAAAAAGGTGCGAATAATTAACCAACGTTAATTATTGCGTACAGAATAGTATATATACCCGTCGCACGTAAGCACCATCTCGGCCTTACACGTAAGCGCCATCCTGGCCTTACATTATCCCCCTTCTTAGCAGACGCATGTCCCAGGCGTCACATGACCTACCCGCAGCTCAGAGGCGCCTATGCGCATGTCTCGGTTACCGGCCAGAGGCTGACCACCTGCGGCCTAGAGGCGCGGGATAAACACGACGCAACGCTTAGTGGCCACGCCAGCTAAGCCATACACACTAGACCTCCTAGCAGCTACAACGTGGCGCCAGAAGAGGCCGCCTCACGTTTTAGTCTAAAAACTAGCAAAGCTGTCTAAGGTGTAGGTTAAACGCGCGACTATCCTTGTTGTTAGTTAATTATTATGTAAGGACAAAGCTCTATACCACTACGCTAATACAACTAAAAAGGTGCAAATAATTAACTAACGTTAATTATTGCGTACAGAATAGTATATATACCTGTCGCACGTAAGCACCATCTCAGCCTTACACGTAAGCGCCATCCTGGCCTTACAGTTATCCTGCTAGTAGTTTATGTACGCTTATAGGACTTATTTTATTACAGCGTTTGCGTTCTTAGTCTAGCTGTTAGTCTCTAGGTAAAAAGCTGTAGATAGGTAGGGGATAATTTAGAGCTGTTTACAGAGTTTATCCTAGAAGGCTAAGACAAACTGCGTACCTCTGTCTAATATAATTATGTTAGGTAGGCTATAGTAAACCTATATGTATTAGTAGAATAACTAGGCTATATTAGGGGCAGTTATAAAAGAACATAGTATTAAGTGTTAATACTTAGTTAAGTAATTAACAACTACTATAATATTTATATACCCTTTAGATAAAGGTAAGTCTATAATAAAATTAATTAATATGTTTTTCTAAGCTTGTTTAGAGATTAGAAGTAGTTTAAGTAGGCTATTATACCTTTCTTAAGAGGCCTTTGCTTTACAGTAAGTATAGCAACATAATATGTATTAGCGTACAGTATAGAACATGTGGGGCTAGTAGTACTCTCTTTATAGTAGGTTAAGAGTCTTTCCTCTGCCTAGGTGTCCTTTAGCAGGCAAGTTATGTATAATTTAGAGTAGTTTAATTCTTAGTTTATTAAAATTAGAGATTATAAGTTAGTTATAGTAATATAGCTTACTATTTTAGTTTTTATAGTTAGCTAGTGTTACTTTTTTTAACTAACTAGTGCTGTTTTAGAGCAAGTCTAAGGTTTTTTAGATAAATTTATTATTTAGATACTTATTAGTAATAATTTAATTAATTATCTAATCTGTTTTATTTAGGTTAAGGTCTAAAAATAGCTTAAGTTAAAGTAAAGTTTAGTGTTAAGCCTTTTACACTTTTTTTTAAGTAGAGATGTTTTAAGATTGCCTTATAAAGGTATCTAGTTTCCCTTTGTCTTAACTAAAATAATAAGTAATCTTAAAATTAAAATAGAACAAGTATTTAGACTAATAGGCTTATTAGTAGCTAAGTTATTTTATAGTTGTAAAGTACTATAAGTTCTTATAGTTAGATAGGACCTGTATTAGATGCGCTGCACCTTCTAGTTTAGGTTACTATTGTTTAAAGTAGTGTACTATAGCAAGTAATTTCTTATTATAGATCTTATAATTACCTTTTATAAGACTTATTTTTTTTAAAAAGTATGTAATAGGCCTAATAGTTCTGTCTAGCTTAGTCTAGAAAAAAACTCCTACTACTACATAGTCTAAAGCATTAGCTTCTATAAGTATTAGTAGTTTAGAGTTAAAGTAGTAGAGTATTAAAGCTTTAGTAAAGGCTTTTTTTAGCTAGTTAAAAGACTATTAGTAATTTAGGTTAAAGTTAAATTAGACCTTTTTCTTAGTAAGTGTAATTATAAGGCTTACTAGCTATAAGAAGTTATTAATAAATTATTAGTAAAAGTTAGTAAATTTTATAAAGGCTTAAACATCCTTTATGTTCTTTAGGTATTGCTAATCTAGCATAGTCTAAACCTTAACAGGGTCTATTTAGATGCTATTTGTAGAGATTACATATTCTAAATATATAACCTTTAATTAGTAGAACTTACATTTATTTATGTTAAGTTATAGACCTACTTCTTCTATAGCCTTTAGCACTAGGCATACATGCTGTTTATGCTCTAAAAGGCTATTACTATAGATTAGAATATTATTAATATACGCAGTGCAGAACATGTTTAGGTAGGGTTAGAGTAAGTTGTTTACAAAATGTTAAAAAGTACTAGGCGTGTTAGCTAAGCTAAAGAGCATTACTAGGTACTTAAATAGTCTATATTAGGTTTAAAACACTGTTAGCTACTTATTACCCTTTGCTATTCTTAGCTTATTAAAGGCAGCAATAATATCTAACTTTATAAAATACTTTACTTTACTTAGTTAGCTTAGAGTTTTTTATAAAAAGAGAATTAAGTATTAGTTTTTAATAGTAATAGTGTTTAGTTTTTAGTAGTTAACATAGAATTAAAGCCTACCTCTAAGTTTCTTTATAAATAGTATAAGTAACACTACTAGTAAAAAGCTAGCTTAAATAAACTCTTTTTTTAGGTTCTTATTAAAGTATTTTTAGAGCACTTTTAATTTATTTAGTAACATCTTATATAGTAGCCTATAACTAAGTTGTTTACTAGGCTTAAAAGTTATCTAGTAATTATATAAATGTTGTATTAAAAGCTTATTAGACTTGTCTTAGAAAAAAACATGTAATAGGTTATAGTAGTCTTAAGAGACTATTATTTTTAAGTTAGTATGTTTTTAAGGAGCTAAAGCTTAGTCTATATTAGAAATTATAACTGCGTAGATTTTGTAATCTAGTTGTTAAGCTAGGGTTACAAACAGGGCAGGTTCTATGTAGCAGATGTCTATCTGCTGTTTAAGTCCTAGTTTATGTTTAAATTAGGTAGGTAAAAGTTTTTTAAAGGCTTTTTTTTCTTTAGGTTTAAGTAGTTATTAAATTATTTTATATAGCTTATCTTAGTAAAAGGCCTAGCTTATTAGCCTTACTTAGGTAGTTTTTCTTTAGGTTATTAGAAAGTAGGTCTAAAAACCTTCTATATTAAGTGCTATTTAGGTGTTGTTTAGGTGTAAGTGTAAGCATATATTTTAGCATTAGAAAAAGTTAAAGTTTAAAACTTACTCTTAGTAATTAAAGGCAACCTTGTGCTAATATAGCTATAGTTATCCTAGAATTAGGTTATAACATTCTGTGTTTGTTATATTAAGCTTAATCTGCTCTTTATAGTGTTAGTAAGTAATTATAATAGTTGTAGTATAGAAGATAGAACCTTTTTTAAGTTATTTTTTATTAAATTTAGTTAGGTAAATTATTTAGGTAAGTAGTGTTAATTAAAGATTTAGTTTACGCGCTAGTTCTCTGTTAATATAACCTATGCTGTTTACTTTTAAGTTAATAAAAGCTTATATTAAAGCTAATATAGTTCTTTATTATAAATATATAAAAATATTAACTTAGTACTTTTAGTTATTAGTAGGGGACTTAGCCTATAGGTTAGCAGAGATCTAGTGTTAAATTAGTCCTAGAGGGCAACTTAGCCTTAAGACAAGCCTTTTTGCAGGCTTCTACTGCTATAGCTGCAGCTATGTTAAAAGTAGTAAAAGGGATTAAGGCTTAAATATAAGTTAGAGCCCTTATAAAAATAAAATTAAAATAGTAAAGATCTTTAATAAGTACTAGCAGCGCTACTTGCGTAAACTTAAGAAAGAAGAATAAAGTAGTTTTAAAAAATATAACTATGCTTACTACACTTAAAGTATTAACTTTTTTTTCTGTAATCTTTATGCTTTCTAGAACTAACTAGAGCATAATTTAAATTAATTTTTATTGCGTTAGAGTTCTTATTTGCAACTGCGCTAGTTTAGGGGCGTATTAGGGCTTATATAAGGAGGAACCTTATGTTATTATTATAGGTAGTAATTAGGTTTACATACGCGTTAAGGTTGTTTAAGAGGGGTTCTCCTACTATAGCGTGTTATAGTTTAGTTAAGAGGGAGTTATGTAGAGCTATAATTAGACTTATCTTATTTAGGCCTATATTAGATGCAAGTTAGTAGAACTTAGTAAAGTGTAAAGTAAAGCTTTTCTTTCTTTATTATAAAGTGTTTAGGTAACTTAGGGCTATTAACTTTTTATTTAAGTCTCTATAAGTTACTTATAAAAACACTATAAATTAATCTAGGTTAATAATATTCTTATTTATTAGTAAGTTAATTAAGGCTGTTATATTATAGTTAAGTTAAAAGTAGGCATATAGTAACTAAAAGTGTTTAAAGGGGAATTAGTCTATGTTTCCTTTAAGTTTATATTAAAGCTTATGTAGAAAGAAAGGTAGGTCTTTTTATTTTCTATTAAATAGTAGAGGATTAGGGAGTTAGTTAGATTTTATTACTAAGTTAAAAAGGTTACAGGTTGTAGGCAGTGTTAGGCAGAAAGAAGTTAAGCTATCTCTAGACTTCTAAGTAAGCTTTAAGGCTAGTAAGTTCTTAGTTCCTTCTACTATAACAGGAGTTAAGGCAGAAACAGACTGCTTAATAACACAAAGCTATTTTTTAAAGTTTTTTTAAAAAGCTTTAAAGCTTATAACATAGTAGCTTTCTTATAAAGTAAGCGCTTTTTAAAAGGCTTTTTAGCTTACTTTAATAGCTTAGAGTTATGTAAGTACTAAGCTTATTAGATTAAATTTAGAGGCTATTCTTAGCTAAAGTTTTAACACAACATAATGTTATAATTATGCATAAGTAAAGTTATAGAGCTTTATAGAGGTCTAGTTTAATTACTATGTAAGGTATTATAGTAGGTACAAGACGTTGTGTAAGAAATAGAAAAGTTTAAAAAGAAATTAGTAATTAAATACTTAGCTTAGAAGTCTAAGCGCTTTAAGTATAAATTAAGCCTGTTCTAGGTTTAGTTAGTGTTAAGGCAGTTTATGCTTAAGTTTATGTCTGTGTTGTGTTGTATTTGTGTCAGACGTGCACTAATAATACTCTAGTACGCGTCCAATACAGTTATGTCTGGGATCCGGGGAGGATACCGTGACACATAAGTATATTTATAAGGGCACTAATTAGGTTGTTATCTGTATCTAGTAAAAAGACAAGGTTGCCTAGTATTTAAACATGCGCTATATTAGACTAACTAAGGCTGTTTAGTAATTAATAAAGTTTAAGGTTTATAAGAAGAAGCCTTCTGTTATTTAATTAGTAGTGCATTTACTAGAACAGCATATAGTTACCTTTTATAATAAGGACAGTGCTAAACAGGT
Organism: Lindgomyces ingoldianus; assembly: GCF_010093535.1. NCBI lineage: Eukaryota > Fungi > Ascomycota > Dothideomycetes > Pleosporales > Lindgomycetaceae > Lindgomyces > Lindgomyces ingoldianus. The sequence goes on from NW_022985190.1 coordinate 35,552, forward strand.
AGAGATTGCAGTTAAATAGAAAAGATTGTTATTAATAGGATAGTTAAAGTATAATGCTTTTTATATAAATAGGTGTAATCTTCTTTACTAGAACTTTCTAACCTAGTATTATTAGAATCTAGGGAAAGACAGTAGTAAATAGACTTAGTTCTAACATAATTAGTACTTTATTAGTTATGTCTACTTTTATAGTCTTTTCTTTAGAGAGTGTTTTTATCTTAGAATACTTCTTACATAAATTTTAGGCGTAATTAGTTTTAAACATTTTTACATAGTTAATAGTTAGATCTAACCTACTTTTAAGGACACTTATTTAGCTTTTAATCTCTTAGTTAAGAATAAATTATAGTAGTATATATTTTTTAAGCTTTAGCATTTAGCACTTACTTTTAAGTTACATTACATCTTTCTCTAGGCCCTAGTCTTTAGAAATATAGGTAATTCTATAGTGTTATAAGATAAGTTCTTCTAACATTTATCTAACAACCTGCCCCTCTGCTTAGAATAAATAGTGTTGCTCCTTAGCATTACTAATTTTGTAAAGAATCTGTGCCTGTAGCTAATTAACTAGGCTATGCTTAAGTTATTTAAAAAAAACCTTTCTAATTTTAACATGCCTATGCTATAGAGATATTAGGTGTAGAAGGCTATTAATCTATTAGTTGCTAAGTAGCTTAATTACAACGCTATAGAGCAGGATCTTAATTATACTAATGCATATAATAAGCTAAATAAGGCCTAACTAAAAGTTTTTTATGCTGTTACTTAGTTTATCTTTACTATGCTATAATTTAGTTGCTACTTTGTTTAGAGCCTTAGTAGAACTAAAAAGACTTTTTTATATAAGACTATTTACACTTATCTTTAGACCTAATGCAAGATTGTTTTGTGTGTAGCATTGTCTAGTATTGCTGCGCTCCTTCTTTCTAGCAGCTGCACTGCTTATTATTAGTTTAAAATACTTATTAATATTAAAGACAGATCTACCTGCTTTATGTGTGTAGACTCTTCTGCTGCAGACCTTATTTATTAGACAGATTTAATTATATAAGATAAGGTTCTAATGCAGCACTAGTACTACTTTAAAGCAGTTAACTATACACTATAGGATATTATAAAGAACAACTCTCTATTTAGAGGTATCCTAGTGCTGTTAGAAGGGGACTTTGCCTAGATCCTTTCTATTGTTTCGCGCAGTAGGAGGTTACAGACTATACAAGCCTGCCTTTAGAACTTCTATTTATAGCTATACTTTACTGTTCTACAGCTAACAAAGAATATAAAGATAAAGTAAAGACCTACTAACTAAGAATATGCTTAGTAGATATTAGACTTAGCTAGGCGTAATAAGAAGTCTGTTGCGCTTCTTCCTAGAATCTAGCAGTTTTAGTCTGTATCTGCATTCTATTCTTACATTTATCTACCTAATCTACTTTAGAAACTTACTAACTTAGAAGTCTATACTTTTTTATTAAAGTAAAAGTGTATATTAGTAGTCTAAAATAACACTATTAATTCTTTAAATAACTTTTTATTTAAGCGCTTTAAAGGTGTTGTAATAGAGTTTTACTTTACTAATAAAGTCTACTAATTTTTCTTAGATAGAATTAATTAACTACTAAAGAACCTACTTTAGAGCTTTAATCTGCCTAGCCTCCCTTTATCTACTTTATAACTAAAGGTTAGTGTTTTTATTATGCTCTTGCGTAATCTAGATCTAGGGCAAGAATTATGTAACAGCACGTGTCTTATAGTTACTGCTGTTAGCTAGACAGCGCCTTTCTTTATTAGTAGGATACTTAGTAGTAAGTTTAATAGTTAGATCTAAATAATTATGCGCATAAAGTTAGTGTTTAAGAATAATAATGCCTTACTTTTTTTAATTATTTAGTATTAGATTCTAGTCTAACTCTATTTTACTATGTCTATTAACAAGTTGCAAGGTTAGTTGCTTAAGATTATTAGTGTTAACCTACAACATCCTGTCTTTACTTATAGCTAGTTATATGTAGCCCTTTTATGTGTTACTACTATATCTAGCATCTTTATTCTAATTCTGCCTAGTTTAATAGGTAAAGTAGTTAATATTATGTATTTTAAGGTTATTTTATAGACTGCTCTATACAGTGCATGTACATTTCTGCCCTACTACTATATTTGCTTTATTAGTAACGTCTGCTTTTATTATAATTATATTAGTCCTGCGCTATCCTATTTTAGGCGGTGCCCCTAGAAATCTAGTTTTAGCTTTGTGTAATAACAAATCTAGCCTTAGCCCTTTTAAATTAAGTTTAATCTTTTTTAATCTACTATAATACTTTTTCTTTACTTTTTACTTACTACATTATACTTTCTATTATTTTGCCTTCTATCTACTTGCTATATTACTCTTTATGTACACATTTGCTAGGGCTATTTTACCTTCTAACTTTTTTGTACATAAAGAGCCTATTAGGCCTGTAGCTATTATGCTAAGTATTAAGTAGCAAATGTTTATTTAAAAAATGCTTAATTAGCATTATATTATAACTACTTACCTTGCCTGCATTAATTATAGTCTAACTAGATAAGAGAAAAGAAGTATTAGCTACACCTACTTTAATATAAGCTGCTTTTATGCTACTTTATTATATAAGCTAATTTTCTTATAAGACTAGAACCTTTATTATTCTTTTACTATTCTGCCTAAGTATAATATTTTTTTTTAACTTTAACTATAACCTAGACTAGCCTTTTATTAATAATAAGGGTGTAATAAATTAGTGTTAGTAGGGCTATTACTGCAGCCTTTACCTGCCCTATCTAGGGCAGCTTTAGTCCTAGATGTAGTTCCCCTCTACTGTTGTCTAGAAGTGGCCGCTCTAGGATAGACTAGTTTATGGTCAGGTAGTAGGTAATCTACTAGATGCTACCTAATTTTATCTACCTTATATATAGAACTATAACATAAAGCTTTTAAAGCTTATATTTTATAATACTAAAGTAGTTAAACTAAAAGACCTATATTCTAAGCCTAACTTTTATTTCTAGTATACTCTTTAGCTAAAGCATAAGCGTGTAAGGTTAGAAAAATAGTACATATTAAAGAACTTTTTCTATTAGGTTTAGCTTAATGCTTATTAAGTATGTTATCTTAACTAGTCTTTAATTTTTTTTAATTATACTTTAGATTTATTATAATTTTAAATGCTTTATATGTTATCTATTAGCATAATATCTTTAGTTATTGCTAGAAGATTATAAGCTAGAGTATAAGAATACTTTTTTACTTTTAACAGAGTTAATATCTAGTCTTGCTCCTCTTTCTTCTACAAGCTACTATAATAGTAGCATGTTATAAGATCTCTAATTAGTGTGGATCTGTTATTAGGCAATTAGGCGCATAGATTAGGCTTATTAGCACTAGTCTAGTTAGAAAAGGAAAGCAGATAATTAATATTAAAAGTAGAAAAAACATTTTACTAATTAGATTAATAAAGATACTACTTACTTTAAGAAGTTAAGAAAGTTTGTAGGTGTTTAAAGTCTTAAGCTTTAGCATTATTTTTTTAAAGGTCTTAATAATGTATAGCTACTAATTTACTTTATATTTATTATAGAAATAGTTATGTGCAGCCTATAATCTAATTATATTAGCTACCTATTATAAGATTGTAAATGCTGTTCTTTATATAGTAGGTATATTGTTATAAGGTTAATCTGTTAACTCTAGCAGAAAAAGTGTTAGTAAGTGTAGTGCTAGAGCAAACTGCTGCCACACTAACTTACATCTATTTAGAAAATAAACTAACTATCTAAACTTAGTAAACTAAAAGCAACCTTACTAACTCTACTTAATACTTTTAGGGTTTACTTTAATTAGTCTAGAAAAGATACTAATAATTATTAAGCTTATGCTTACGCTTTTTAAAGAATTTCCTTTTCTTTAGTGTGCCTTTTGCAGGGATAGTTATATTAGTGCAGCCTAGATTATTTGCTACAGTCTTAACTTTTTTTTTTTTAATATTGCTTAACTCTAACTAGATTAAGTGTTTATTATAAAATTATTTTATAGCTAATTAGGTCTTAACTTTTTTAATAAATAAAAGGTTAGAACTTAAAGAAGTATTAGTAGAAACTTTTATATTATTAGTAGCTATAAACTTTTTGTTATGTCACGGTATCCTCCCCAGATCCCAGACATAACCGTATTGGACGCGTACTAGAGTATTATTAGTGCACGTCTGACACAAACACAACACAACACAGACATAAACTTAAGCACAAACCGCCTTAACACTAACTAAACCTAAAATAGGCTTAATTTATACTTAAAGCGCTTAGACTTCTAAGCTAAGTATTTAATTACTAATTTTTTTCTAAACTTTCCTGTTCCTTACACAACATTTTGTACCTACTATAATACCTTATGTAGTAATTAAACTAGACCTCTATAAAGCTCTATAACCTTACTTATGCATAATTATAACATTACATTATGTTAAAACTTTAGCTAAGAATAGCCTCTAAATCTAATCTAATAAGCTTAGTACTTGCATAACTCTAAGCTATTAAAGCAAGCTAAGAAGCCTTCTAAAAAGCGCTTACTTTATAGGAAAGCTGCTATGTTATAAGCTTTAAAGCTTTTTAAAAGAACTTTAAAAAACAGCTTTACGCTATTAAGCAGTTTATTTCTGCCTTAACTTTTGTTATAGTAGTAGGAACTAAGAACTTACTAGCCTTAAAGCTTACCTAGAAGTCTAGAGATAGCTTAACTCTTTTCTACCTAACACTACCTACAACCTATAACTCTTTTAACTTAGTAATAAAATCTAACTAACTCCTTAATCCCCTACTATTTAATAGAAAACAGAAAGACCTACCTTCTTTCCTACGCAAGCTTTAATATAAACTTAAAGGAAATATAAACTAATTCCTTTCTAAACACTTCTAGTTACTATATGCCTACTTTTAACTTAACTATAATATAACAGCCTTAATTAACTTACTAATAGATAAAGATATTATTAACTTAAACTAATTTATAGTGTTTCTGTAAGTAACTTATAAAGACTTAAATAAAAAGTTAACAGCTCTAAGTTGCCTAAACACTTTATAATAAAAAAAAAAAAGCTTTACTTTACACTTTACTAAGTTCTGCTAACTTACATCTAATATAGGCCTAAATAAGATAGGTCTAATTACAGCCCTATATAACTCCTTCTTAACTAAACTATAACACACTATAGTAGAAGAACCCCTTCTAAACAACCTTAATGTGTATGCAAACCTAATTGCTACCTATAATAATAACATAAGGTTCCTCCTTATATAAGCCCTAATACGCCCCTAAACTAGCGCAGTTATAAATAAGAACTCTAACATAATAAAAATTAATTTAAATTATGCTCTAGTTAGTTCTAGAAAGCGTAAAGATTATAAAAAAAAAAGTTAATATTTTAAGTATAGTAAGCATAGTTATATTTTTTAAAACTGCTTTATTCCTCTTTCTTAAGTCTGCGCAAGTAGCGCTGCTAGTACTTATTAAAGATCTTTACTATTTTAATTTTATTTTTGTAAGGGCTCTAACTTGTATTTAAGCCTTAATTCTTCTTGCTACTCTTAATGTAGCCACAGCTATAGCAGTAGGAGCCTGCAAAAAGGCTTGTCTTAGAGCTAAGTTGCCCCCTAGGACTAATTTAACACTAGATTTCTGCTAACCTATAGGCTAAGTCCCCTACTAACAACTAAAAGTACTAAGTTAATATTCTTATATATTTATAATAAAAAACTATATTAGCTCTAATATAAGCTTTTATTAACTTAGAAGTAAACAGCATAGGTTACATTAATAAAAAACTAGCGCATAAACTAAATCTTTAATTAACACTACTTACCTAAATAATTTACTTAACTAGATTTAATAGAAAATAACTTAAAAAAAGTTCTATTTTTTATACTATAACTATTATAATTACTTACTAACACTATAAGGAGTAGATTAAACTCTATGTAATAAACATAAGACATTATAACTTAATCCTAGAACAACTATAGCTGTATTAGCATAAGGTTACTTTTAATTACTAAGAGTAAGTTCTAAACTTTAACTCTTCTTAATGCTAAGACATATACTTACACTTACATCTAAATAACACCTAAATAGCACTTAATATAGAAGGTCTCTAGACTTACTTTTTAATAACCTAAAAAAAAACTACCTAAGTAAGGCTAATAAGCTAGGCCTTTTACTAAGATAGGCTACATAAAATAATTTAATAACTACTTAAACCTAAAAAAAAAAAAGCCTTTAAGAAACCTTTACTTACCTAATTTAAACATAAACTAGGACTTAAATAGTAGATAGACATCTGCTACATAAAACCTACCTTATTTATAACCTTAGCTTAATAACTAGATTATAAAATCTACATAGTTATAATTTCTAATATAGACTAAGCTTTAGCTTTTTAAAAACACACTAACTTAAAGATAATAGTCTCTTAAGACTACTACAACTTATTACATGTTTTCTTCTAAGACAAGTTTAATAAGCTTTTAATATAATGTTTATATAATTACTAGATAACTTTTAAGCCTAGTAAACAACTTAGTTATAGGCTACTATATAAAATGTTGCTAAATAAATTAAAAGTGCTCTAAAAATACTTTAATAAAAACTTAAAAAAAAAGTTTATTTAAGCTAGCTTTTTACTAGTAGTGTTACCTATACTATTTATAAAGAAACCTAAGGGTAGGCTTTAATTCTGTGTTAACTACTAAGGACTAAACACTATTACTATTAAAAACTAATACTTAATTTCTTTTTTACAAGAAACCCTAAGCTAACTAAGCAAAGTAAAGTATTTTATAAAGTTAGATATTATTACTGCTTTTAATAAGCTAAGAATAGTAAAGGGTAATAAGTAGCTAATAGTGTTTTAGACTTAATATAAACTATTTAAGTACTTAGTAATGCCTTTTAGCTTAGCTAACACGCCTAGTACTTTTTAACATTTTGTAAATAACTTACTTTAACCCTACCTAGACATGTTCTACACTATATATATTAATAATATTCTAATCTACAGTAATAGCCTTTTAGAGCACAAACAGCATGTACGCTTAGTGCTAAAGGCTATAGAAAAAGCAGGTCTGTAACTTAACATAGATAAATGCAAGTTCTACTAATTAAAGGTTACATATTTAGAATATGTAATCTCTATAAATAGCATCTAAATAGACCCTGTTAAGGTTTAGACTGTGCTAGATTAGCAATACCTAAAAGATATAAAAGATGTTTAAGCTTTTATAAAATTTGCTAACTTCTACTAATAATTTATTAACAACTTCTTATAGCTAGTAAGCCCTATAATTACACTTACTAAGAAAAAAGTTTAATTTAACTTTAACTTAAATTACTAATAGTTCTTTAACTAGCTAAAGAAAGCCTTTACTAAAGCCTTAATACTCTACTACTTTAACTCTAAACTACTAATACTTATAGAAGCTAATGCCTTAGACTATGTAGTAGCAAGAGTTTTTTTCTAGACTAAGCTAGATAGAACTATTAGGCTTATTACATACTTCTTAAAAAGAATAAGTCTTATAGAAGGTAATTATAAAATCTATAATAAAGAATTACTTGCTATAGTACACTGCTTTAAATAATAGCAACCTAAACTAGAAGGTGCAGCGCATCTAATACAGGTCCTATCTAACTATAAGAACTTATAGTACTTTGTAACTATAAAATAACTTAGCTATTAATAAGCCTATTAGTCTAAATACCTATTTTATTTTAATTTTAAGATTACTTATTATCTTAGTTAAGATAGAGAGAAACTAGATGCTTTTATAAAGTAATCTTAAGATGTCTCTACTTAAAAAAAAGTGTAAAAGGCTTAACACTAAACTTTACTTTAACCTAAGCTATTTTTAAACCTTAACTTAAATAAAATAAATTAGATAATTAATTAGATTATTACTAATAAGTATTTAAATAATAAATTTATCTAAGAAACTTTAGACCTGCTTTAAAACAGCACTAGTTAGTTAAAAAAGGTAACACTAGCTAACTATAAAAACTAAAATAGTAAGCTGTATTACTATAACTAACTTATAATCTCTAATTCTAATAAACTAAGAATTAAACTACTCTAAATTATACACAACTTGCCTGTTAAAAAACACCTAGGCAGAGGAAAGACTCTTAACCTACTACAGAGAGAGTACTACTAGCCCCGCATGTTCTATACTGTACGCTAATACGTATTATGTTGCTATACTTACTGTAAAGTAAAAGCCTCTTAAAAAAGGTATAATAGCCTGCTTAAACTACTCTTAATCTTTAAATAAGCTTAAAAAGACATATTAATTAATTTTATTATAAACCTACCCCTATCTAAAGAGTACATAAATATTATAGTAGTTATTAATTACTTAACTAAGTATTAACACTTAATACTATGTTCCTCTATAACTGCCCCTAATATAGCCTAGTTATTCTACTAATATGTATAAGTTTACTATAGCCTGCCTAACACAATTATATTAGACAGAGGTACGCAGTTTGTCTTAGCCTTTTAGGACAAACTCTGTAAACAGCTCTAAATTATCCTCTATCTATCTACAGCTTTTCACCTAGAGACTAACAGCTAGACTAAGAACGTAAACACTGTAATAAAATAAGTCCTATAAGTGTACATAAACTACTAGTAGGACAACTAGGTAAAATAGTTAGCTATAGCACAGTTTAAAGCTAATAACATAACATCTAAATTAACATAAGTATCTCTATTCTTAGTAAACTATAGATACTACTCTTAAATAAAATTTAAACTACTTTTAAATACCCCTTAACTAACTTATTAATTTATATAAGTAATAGATATAAATAGACTTATTAATAAAATCTAAAACATATCTAAATATATTTATAAAAAGCTTACATAAGCTTAAGCTCTTTAACAAGAGTATGTAAACTAATCCTAAACTCTTACCCCTGCGTATGCAGCTAGCAAGAAGGTCTAGCTAGACGCTAGAAATATCTAAATAAACTAATAATTAAAGAAACTTAATTAAAAGAACTTTAGCCCTTTTATAGTAGCCTATATAGTCTTATTGCATGCTTACTAATTAATCCTACCTAACAGCATAAAGATACACCCTGTGTTCTATGTATTATTGCTGCGCTAAGTAGCCTCTAAATCTAACTATCTACCTAGACAGCTAAACCTGCTACCTAAACTTATTATTATAAACAACAAACTAGAATATGTTGTAGAAGACATTAAATAAATCTAGTTTAATAAAAAAAAACATACTTATAAATACTTTATAAAATAAACTAGATACAACAAACTATTATAGAAACCTGCAGAAGCCCTGCAAAAAAACTCTATAGTAACCTAATTCTACGCCTAATACCTATCTAAACTAAACCTGTACCCTAACAAAGACAACCTAATGCTAGAACTACTAATGTAAAGGATTCCCTTCCTAATAAGAGGGGGGGTACTGTCACAGTATCCTCTCTAGATCCTAGACATAACTGTATTAGACGTGTACTAGAGTATTATTAGTGCACGTCTAATATAAACATAACATAACATAAACATAAACTTAAGCATAAACTACCTTAACACTAACTAAACCTAGAACAGGCTTAATTTATACCTAAAGTGCTTAAACTTCTAAGCTAAGTATTTAATTACTAATTTCCTTCTAAACTTTTCTATTCCTCACACAACGTCTTGTACCTACCATGATACCTCACGTAGTAATTAAACTAGACCTCCGCGAAGCTCTATAACCTTACTTGTGCATAATTGTGACATGTTATTAGTATCTTCTAGGTCTTTATTTTCTTTAGATTAACCTTTAGCTATGTTAGTGTTATCTATAGGCCTTTTTACTTTTTTTTTATTACTATTAGCTAGGCCCTTTTTAGCATTAAAAGCTATGCTAATGTCTACTACTATGTTAAACTAGAATAACAGAGACTGCATTACTTTACTAAGTTCTATGCACTTATCTATTATAAGTTCTATTATATCTTTAATCTAGTTCTAGACTTAACTAAACTAGAACTGTAGTAATTTATTATCTATAAAGATTACTTCTTAGAATAACTTAATTATAATTAGTAAAGCTGTGTACATATTTTGCTGTATAAGCTAGGCCTTAGTTCTTAAAACTTAGTAACTAAATAAGTTAATTATAAAGGCTATAACTAAATTATAAGAAACAGTAGGTTTGTTATAGATTAGAACTAAAGTAGCTTTTTAGGGGCTTAGATCTGCCTTAGTTAAAGCTAATCTAGGCCCTTTTAGTGTTAGAGTAGATGTTAGCACAGCTAGACCCTTCTACAGAGTAGGGATGCTTTTTAGAGAGGTAGTAATATTTTTAGGCATTACCTTCTTTTTTTTTAGCTAATAGACTTTATTTTATTTAATAAATTTAGTTTAATCTGCTAATATATATTAGTATCTAGGTATATTTTATTTAGAAAGAGAATAACTTACTTTAAAGATTATAACTTTTACTTTTTACACTGTAGTAATAATTTACATAACTATAGCTAAAATAGTTAGGGATATATACATAGTAGATAAACTTGCTGTTTTTTTTTAAGCATTTTTAGTAAAGATCCTGTAAGATCTAACCTACTATAAAGGCTACTAGTGCCTTAGCTGCTTTAGAGTGTGTAACTTTAATTAAAACTAAGTTAAAGCTATTCTAAAAAGAATTAACTTATGTACACACTATAATAATCTAATTTATTTACATCTTAACTAACTTTAAATAGGCTATTATAACTTTTATGTTTAAATCTTTTATAAACTTAGGGTTTATTAGGCGCTTAGAGAGTCCTATTATCTTTGTAGCAGTCTAGACCTCTTTATATAGCAGCTTTAGATTAATAATTTTATATAAATTAGTGTCTTTTATAGAAGAGTTAAACTACTTAAATTTACTACTTAAAAGTTTAGGCTAAAGTATAATCTTTTTTTTTTTTTTACCTTTAGTTAGCTTTAACCTAGCTTTAGCTAAATCTATTTAATAGAGCAAAATAATTAGGGTTAGAGCAGGTAGAGCCTAACCTATGCTATATCTGTAATGTCTATACTAGGAATATAGTGGCATAAACTGCTGCTAGAAAGGGTACAGTCTGCCTAAAGTAAATAAAAGTGCTTTATGTTAAAGCTACTAAGTGTTCTAGTACAGACCCTAAGCCTGCAGATATTAACCCTAGGCCTGCGGATATAGACCTTGCAGTGGCGGATATAGTCTACAACTTAGCTAATAGGTAAATTGCTGCTAATGTTCTCTATAGCTAGATATAAATTAGATATAAGTAAAAGTAGGCTGTAAAAAGATATTATTAGTTTAATTTTTTTCTAAGTTATATTAATCTAGATTAATTTAGATTTACTTATGCTTTTACTATACTATTGCTAGCTCTAATCTTAGCTGCCTTATAAGCTGTACAGTCTAGTCTAGCTAAAGGCGCAGGCAGGCACTGTCTAGTTTAGTCCTGCCTGTAATGCTATTAGACTTAGGTAAAACTGTGTGTTTTCTAGTTAGAATGTATTAGGCATAGAAGGCAAAAAGGTAGGTCCTAACAACATGTTATTTAATAGAGTAGGTTTATTATTATCTAGCGCTTTTATTTTTCCTAATTAGCTCTAGATTATAACATGTGTAAGGTAAAACTTACTATTACTATTAGCACTAGCTTTTTTAGCTAAGAGGTCTTAGCCTCTAGTTAGGCCTTTACTTTAAGAATTAATAATAACTTTAGTATTAATTTTTAGTAATAAAGGCTTATTATTAGGTTGCAACTAGTTATTATCTAGTGTTGTTATAGTGTTATTGTAAGGCCGGGATGGCGCTTACGTGTAAGGCCGAGATGGTGCTTACGTGCGACGGGTATATATACTATTCTGTACGCAATAATTAACTGTTAGTTAATTATTCGCACCTTTTTAGTTGTATTAGCGTAGTGGTACAGAGCTCTGTCCTTACATAATAATTAACTAACAACAAGGACGGTCGCGCGTTTGACCCACACCTTGGACAGCTTAGCCAGTTTTTAGACTAAAACGTGAGGCGGCCTCTTCTAGCGCCACGTTGTTGCTGCTGGGAGGTCTAGTGTATATGGCTTAGCTGGCGTGGGCCACTGAGCGTTGCGTCGTGTTTATCCCGCGCCTCTGGGCCGCAGGTGGTCAGCCTCTGGCCGGTAACCGAGACATGCGCATAGGCGCCTCTGAGCTGCGGGTAGGTCATGTGACGCCTGGGACATGCGTCTGCTAAGAAGGGGGATAATGTAAGGCCAGGATGGCGCTTACGTGTAAGGCCGAGATGGTGCTTACGTGCGACGGGTATATATACTATTCTGTACGCAATAATCAACTGTTGGTTGATTATTCGCACCTTTTTGGTTGTATTGGCGTAGTGGTACAGAGCTCCGTCCTTACAGTTATTAGATGTAATTTGCTGTGTTAGAAGTAAGTAAAGGGTGTTAGAAGCTGTTCTAATTAGATTTTAACCTAAAACATGTAGATAGAGTAAGATGTGTACCTATAGTGTCCTTAGTAGTTTAGGATTAGCTAGTAAGGTCGCACTGCCCTAGTTGGGTGGGTTGGTGGGCGTGGCAGGAGGAGATGTGAAGCTGGGTTGGTTAGATTGTTTATTGTGGCGGCCGTGCGCGTAAGCGAGCTGTTACGTAATCATTCCTAATTAGGACTAGCCCCCTTCTTCCTGGAAAGGAAGGCTAATCTGCTCGTATTATTATCACACACACTACCCAAAAAAAATAAGTGTGGCGTGGGTTTTTCCAGCTTGAATTCAGCTGGAGCAAAGTTCTGCCCCGTGAATGCGAGTGTCTCTAGGAGAAAGTAAAGCTGAAAGGAAGGCTGGGAATTGCTTTGGGTGTCTTTTGCTGTTGGCTGACCACCAGCACAAGCGAGCGCGGCAGCCCGCTATCGCACCACTGGCGAATGCCGTGAGCGTGAGTAGTGAGCCAGCACGTCTGCGACTAGGATGGGGTCCTTGACCCGCAGACTGTCAGCCTTCTCAATCGCCGGATCAGGCTGCACTTACCACCTCAGCCCATTGGGCTGGCTAATCGCCGCACTCAATAGTTAAATCTCGGGATTTCCCCCTCGCGCCTGTATTCCAGCAGGTCTCTTTTGTGTGCCTTACGGCACTGCTGTTACTTTGCTGCTACCAGCTAGAAACGCTTCCATTATGGCACAACATGCTCCACCTGCTGGCGATAAGCCGGTCAACTTACTTGCTCTGGGTCAGTGAAGGGGCACACTTAGACTATACCTTACTTTGGCTAACGGTCCCGAGATGGCGGAGGCATTCGCGGAGTGTCGGAATTGCTAATTCTCAACGAGATTATGCGTCGCGTTCAGTTCGATTTGAACCTTACTGAGATCCCACGACCGTGCGACTACTTCGACCTTATCGGAGGAACGAGTACCGGAGGGTAAGCGCTGGCTTCCTTTTTTTATGCCTTTGGAATGCGCAACTATACTTACGAATGTCCAATCAGTCTTATCGCGCTTATGCTTGGCCGATTACAGATGACGACGAAGGAAGCGCTTGAAACCTATAACTCCCTGGCAGGCGCCATATTTTCAAGGGACAACAAAAAGCGGTTGGGCCAGGACGGGGTGTTCAAAGCTACTACGCTTGAGAAAAAGGTACAAAAGGTGGTTTCGGAGAAAGGACTTGGCGAGCTTATGCAATATCCATCGCACCAGTCGAGAAAGGGAAATGCCTTTGTTTGTGCGGTACCTGCCAATAGTATGGCTTTTCCGCGACGATTTAGGACTTATCCTGTCAGAGCTCTTGCAAGCCCAAACTGCAAGATCTGGGAAGCAGCTCGTGCTACTACTGCAGCTCCCACCTTTTTCAAGCGGATCGCCATTGGCGAGGAAGGACAAGCCAAAGAAGAGTTCATTGATGCCGCGCTCGGATGCAACAACCCAGCGACCCAGGTGTTGGAAGAGGCAAAGAACATTTTTGGCAACGACAGGCTCGTACGCTGTCTGATCAGCATTGGAACCGGCCATCCAGGCACAATTGGCTTGGCAAAGCCAGACGCTTTCCAGAAAGTCTTGCCTACGAAACTGATCAGCGTGCTTAAGAAGATTGCTACCGACTGTGAAAAGACAGCAAACGATTTGAGTGCGAGGTTCAAAAATCTTGAAAAGTTCTACTACCGCTTCAACGTAGCGCATGGTGCTGAGGGCATCTCGTTAGAAGAGTGGGAGAAAATCGGAGAGCTGACGGAGCACACTAACGCTTACATGGAAGACATCTCAGTATCCAAGGCTATGGATGAGGTTGTGGACATGCTGTGCAATCCAACTCACGTGGGAGCCACGCTGGGAAGTGTTTGTCAGTCATCGTAGTATGTAATGTGTTTACCAATCTTCTGAAATTGTTACAGGCGGTGTCCCACAAATTCCAAACGTACCTCAGCCAGTGCAGACACGGCCCAAACCGATGCCGAGTCCAATATTCACTGGACGTAAGAATGTTATGGAGACTCTGGAAAGATTCTTCTCGCACAGGCCACATGGTTCAAACCCAAGAAGGGAATACCTCTTGCATGGGTTAGGCGGTGCTGGAAAGACTCAGATTGCACTGAAATTTGCCCAAGAATATCAGGACAGGTGAGTCGCTCTGGCGTATTGCGGAGACCCACTGATAACCAGCAGATTCGACCTCATCTTCTGGATTGACGCAACCAGCCAACTCACGATTAAGCAGAGCTACAAGGATATTGCGGCTGAAAACGATTTAGGTGGCATAGTAAAAGGTGGCAAAGAGGTCAATTTAGTTGGAGAAGACGGCACCAAAGCAGTGCTCCAATGGTTGGGAAATTCGAACCAGGAATGGCTGCTTCTGTTCGACAGCTGTGACAGCGGCACAACTCTAGACGCACTCCTTCCTAGTGGCGACCGCGGGAACGTCTTATACACCAGCAGAAATCGTGCTCTGGGCCACACCCTCCCTCGGAACGCTGTTACGGAAATTTCTGAAATGGAAAGCAAGGATGCTATCACACTACTTTTTAAAGCCGCACATTTGGAGGAAAGAGAAATAGACGATGACTCGCAGCAAAAGGCAAGACGCATTGTAGAAGAACTTGGTTTTCTCCCTCTTGCAATTGACATTGCTGGAGCGTCTATCCATATGGGCCGATTCCACCTCGAGGATTACGTTGAGACCTTTCACAAACACCGGGAAACAATGATGAAAGACTGCACATTCAGTGGGGCGTCAAAATACAACCAGGGTGTATATACGGCATGGGATATCTCGTACAACGCGTTGAAGGATTTTGCCAAAGGACAACAAAATGCGACAAAATGCCAAGATGCAAAAGCCGCACTGCAACTCCTCCACCTGTTTGCGTTTGTGCACAATGAAAGCATTATGGAAGAGATATTCAAGCGGGCGGCGGAAAGTCAACGCCTAAGTAACACTGCGAAGGTGCGGGAAAGTTTCGATTGCTCTGCGAAACTGTCAGAGCTACTGCAAGTTGATGCAGACGGCACTTGGGACTCGTTCCTGTTTAGGGGCGGGCTCTCAATGCTGATATCTTTTTCGCTGGTTAAAAAAGATAAAAGCGGCCGATACTTTTCTATGCATGTCCTAGTCCATTCATGGGCTCGGGATCACATGCCTAGTGCTATGCAGCGGCACCAGGCATGCAATGTGACAGCGCTCTTGTCGTCGTCGATCAGCTGGAGGTTTCTGGCCGAAGACTATGCGTTTCGACGGCAGCTGCTCCCCCATATAAGAGCATGTAAGAAGCATCGCACTGCAGAGAAGACAATCGAGCCTGAAGATGATGAGGACGCTAGCAACTTTTCGTTAGTATTCTACGAAGGAGGGTATTGGCGAGAGGCAGAAGAGACGTTGGTGAAAGTGATGAATACTAGAAGGAGGGTGCTTGGGGAGGAGCATCCTTCTACGCTGACCAGCATGGCCAACCTGGCGTCGACGT
>NW_022985190.1:53311-65393 GCF_010093535.1 Lindgomyces ingoldianus
CGGTGGAAGGAGGCCGAAGAGCTGGAGGTGCAAGTGATGGAGACGAGAAAGAGGGTGCTTGGGGAGGAGCATCCAGATACGCTGACTATCATGGCTAACATAGCACACACGCAGAAGTGCCAAAGCCGGAATGGAGAAGCTATCTTATTGATGGAAAAGTGCTTTAAGCTACAGAAGCAGATCCTTGGCCCTCAGCACCCTCACACAGAATCTTCTCTTGAGGCTCTTAACAAGTGGCGAAAGGAAAACGCGGAAATATAAACCTAATGCTTATTTTATTTGCAGAATATAAAGTTAATGTACATGCAGAACAGGCTAAGTCGCTGAGCATGCGTACTGGTGTTACATAACAGTGATGAGCAGCGCGGCCATCTGTACGTAGTGGAGCAGTTTTGAGGTTGTACGGTGCACTGTACTAGTTAACTTTCTTGTACGTACTAACTATACTAACTGAGTAGATGAGGGAGAGTAACTAGCGGTACTCTGTAACGAGTGAAATAATAGACCGCACCGTACCATACAGAGTACAGCAGGTTGTTCACAGAGTGTGCAACCTAATTAAGAAAGATTAGTAAGAGCAGAGGGAATTTAATCCTCTTCTTAAGATACATTCCCTACTGTTTTAGTGTACTCTGTCAACTTAGTTAGCTTTTTGTTTACTACCTTATTACGCAGCTAGTTCTTTTGTAGCTCTATAGCCCTAATTGTTCTGTGTAAAACGCGACAGGATAGTGAGCAGGCGCCTTCTTAGAGTCAAATCGACTGCCTAAGGCCTAAGAGGTGGTAATGCGCTAAGAGGCTCAAGGCTTGCGGGTACCGTACTAAGAAAGTCACATTATATGGTGCCTAAAGGGGGTTGGATTGCAGTTTTGTGCAGTTTATTAACAAAATGCTAATGAAACATGCAGGATTTTCACAATCTGCATTAATTTCTGGCTTCCCTAAGGCCGTCCGCGCCCTCTAAGCCCTCTGCACCTCCTGCAGCCACGCAGACACCTCTATTTCACCTAAAATCTATACAGACTACCATAAATGGCTAGTAACAGGGCCTCACATACAGTTACTATACTAGCAACCACTATCCTTACTAACCAGTACTAAAATTCATGTACTGCAGTACTGTACAGCCGGGTGCATTGACGGACGGCCGCGTTGGCACTAATAAGAATAACTTGCCATTTGATTTCGCTACAGCAAGCAGGAAGGACGGCTGACCCGCTCCGGCCGCAGGGTTGCGATCTTGAACTGTGATTACGAAGTATTCCTTTTTACTGCCGCAAATCGCGTGTACGAAGGTGTAGCGTGGGGTTCGAGCAAGTTTGCGCCAGTTGGCCGTTCCCGCGAGGTAGCCCCTATGTCTTATTTCTGGACGCAGGGCATGTCGCACTATCTAGGAGAAATTAATATACCCTAGTACCTGCCTACCTCGCGAACTTGCTTTCTACGTCACACACATTGTTTATCATAACTTCCTAGCACTAGTTATACTACGATTTCATGCCTGAGGCAAACCTCTTTTACTATCAAAAAAAGGAATAGAAGGACAATAATGTTAGTGTAGTAAATAATTTAGTCGCGGGATTAACGAGTCCTCCACGGAAATTAAACCAGAGGATGGCCACACGTGTGTAGTTCTCAGTTAAGAAGAGTGATGAATATGAAGCAGAAGCTGCAGGACGCATTAAACATAGTGCGGTGAAAAAGATATGTAAGCAGATCCTGAGATGCTTACAAGTTAGACTACGCGAGGTTTGCTTCAGCAATCCCGGTGTTTCGTGACACCGGGAGGAGGGTATAGTTATGATGCTCGTCGGACGCCTGATTCGGTCAGTCCCATACAACCCAAATCTGCCAGCTTTTGAGTTGACAATATGCAGAAATGCAGGACTGCACAACATGAAGTATGGAAAGTTGTTTACTCTTTCATTTGATTTACCATCACACACCCAAACCCGTCACCCCACCTCTCCCCCTCCAACCCCAATTTATCCACCAATTCCCCCCACTATCTCCCTCCTTTCCCAAACTTGCTTTTCTTCTTCTTCCCACCCTCTTTAAGCTGTTCCGCTTCTCTATATGCCTCCTCCACCGCAGCACCCGCTTTCCTCTTCTTCTCTTTTCCCGCCTTCACACTGACCGTCATGGCTTTCGCACCTCCGTCTTTGGCTGCTGCACTACGGATCTGCCGTTCCGCGTCTGCCCAGTCGGTGCCACCGGCTGTGATTTCATACCTGTGGAGGGATAGGGCGTCAGCAGATTGGATCGCGGCATGGAAAGGAATTGAATCGTGGGTTCTGGGACTTGTTGTGTAGTGTGGAATTGCATCATACTCACCGATCCAGGGGCAACGCATCGATCAAGCTCTTCGCTCTCTCCCTCTCCTCTCTATCAATTTCATCCCCACCTTCCTTCAACTCCTCATCCAGATCCTTCTCCAGTGGCTTAAATCTCCGAACCCTATCCCCCTCTCCCTCGCCACCGCCATCAACCCTATTCTCCTCAGTCTCTATCGCTTCAGGCATAGTCTCCTCAACCGCTCCTTCGACTACACTCCTGAAAGCCATCGACACCTTCCTCACAACTTTCACAAACATTGCCATGAGTTGGCTTATATTCAATCCCAGCTCTTTCTCCAGATCTGAGAATTCTTTCCGTTGGAGGCCGATGGCAAGGAGGAGCGCGGTTTGCACGCCACTCAGTTTGACCTTCGATTTTAGCCTTCCAGTGAAGTAGAGTGTTGCGATGGAAGGCAACATGTCCAGGATGACGTGGTAGTCGAGCATGTTGTTTGCATACGAGTCGAGGCGCTTGAGATCGAAAGGACTGAACAAGTCGTCAAGTTCTGTTTTTCGTAGGGGTTTAGGTGTGAGATCAACGTCGAGTTTCGAGCCTGCGGATGCGGATTCATCGATCGAGAGTGCGGTTACAGAGGCGAAGGTTCGGAATTGGTAGGATAGTAGGGATAGGAAGCGATGCTGGAAATCCTTGGCGAAAGCGCCTACCCAGCTACCGTCCGAAGACGTTGTTTCAAGAGAGCGGAGCATAACGCATGTATGCTCGCCTGTAAGTTCGTTGGGAGTCTGGCGGAGGTAGACTGGCACAAAGGATGCGCGTTTCCAGAACTTATGGAGGGGAGGGGTGAGGCCGTATGATACACCGACATAATCGAGCTGAACAGCTCTGAGTTCTGAGAGGCGAGCAAAGAGTGGCGGCATATCTTTCGCCTCCCTGACTTTCACTTCGTCTTTCAGCAAGGTGGCATTCTCTAGTTCTTCCTCGGTCACCCTTCGCATCTCTTCTAGCTCATGTGGCTCGGATTCAGAAAGACTGGCAAGCTTGCCGTCGTAAAAATCAACAAGGAGTTCTAGTGCCCGCGACCCGTAGCCCATGTTTGTGTAATCTGGGTTTGTCGCTATCCGCACAACACGTGCGCCAGACAAACCTGCAAAATTTTCATCTTGAAACTGCTGGGAGACGATCCACGGTATTAGGTCACCCCCAGCACGGACACCACGACTAAGACTACTGAGGACACTCTCTTTGCTAATTTGACCTTCAAGTGCGACTTGAATAACACACAGGGGTTCTGGGAGTTTGTTATCCTCTGTGACAGGGGGGACGAGAACGAAGAGCTGGTGTGCTGGAGCGTCGGACATGAGCTGGAGGTCATTCGGAGAGTTCTTGTAGTGGCTGGCAACGTATAGCGCCATCATCTTCTGTAGGAATTTTTCTGCGGCGGGGTTGAACGAGAATAGGGTATCGCGGTTAACGTGAAGAAGCTGGCATTCGGACGGGTGCGGGCACCCTTGCGTGTTGGGTTTTGATCGAGGGAGTGTTGCATCTAGACAAAGGACGTCGTTTAGCCATCGTTCTACGCCATCCCCTTGAGCGTATCGGATAGGTTCTGAGAGTGTTATTTCTCGCAGTGAACGGCCGGTCATAAAAGGTTCCGTGCCATCTTTCGACTCTTTCCCATTGGACCGATCTATCACATGGTTTGTGCCATTAACGGCTCGGCCACGAGATTGTTCGCGAAGCTGTTGAATGAGCTTCAGAGAGAGCGATCGCCCAGTACCTTCGTAGCCGTTGATTGTCGAAGCCATAAATACCAGGTATGGACCCATTAGTTTCCTGACTAGTGGTAGTGGAATCGCTGCGGCTTCATCAATGACTACTAGCTCAGCTTGGCCTAGGGTGTAAGCGTCCTGTGGCTGAATGTACTGTATCGTCTGTCGATGTTGCCGGTGCACGTTCACCCGTACGATCGCTTTGTTGAAGTCTGGATTTGTTGACTGCATGATTGTGTAGTCTTGGTGGTCCGTGTATCCTAAAGCATCAAAGCCTTTGAAGACAAACTCAAACAGGGTCTTCAGGTTCTCAGGACTAGGTGAGGTGATAAAGATGTTGCTGTACCCATGTGCGATGGCTGCTGCCACTGCCACACCTAGTGCGGCAGACTTTCCTCGACCACGAGCGGCTGTCAACGTCACTGTACTTTGAAGAGTTTTCTCCGCAATCGCTTCAACGAATGTAAGCAGCGCTTTCGCCTGGTCCACGGTCTTGGCCAGCTTGATCAAGTCCCCAACAGGCGGGGAGTCTGCCAACGACTCTTTGATTTCTTCCAGTTCTTTCGCCTTCGGCGCCTTGCCATCTGTTTCGGGGTCTAGAGGCGGTAGTTGTTTGACATGCTTTCCCCCAGATATTGGAAGAACATTCAGCTCATCGTCCACCACCAGACACGACTCGCACTTCCCAAGCGACAAGATAAACCGCTCGTTGAATCTAGCCACGACATCACTATGTGCTTCCGTCCGGTATCTCGAGTGAATGTCCATGGACAAAGTATATAGCTGCTTTAAGCTGTTCATTCCCTTGAGGAGCAAAAGCACCAGTCCACCTCCTTCCACCGTCTCTATTGTCCTTGCAAGCAGATTCGGTGTTATGGCTTCGAAGTCTTGCAATATGCACATGCCGTATGTGTTTCCCAAAATCTTCTCCGTCTCCTTGTAGTATACGTATCGGATGTTCTGGGTGGAGACGAATAGCTCGAAAGGGTCTTCGGTGTCGACATCGCGGATTCCTCGTTTGATTTCACTCTTTATTTTCTTCTCACGCTTTCTTCGGTGACTGCGAAAGTTAGTATCAAGCCGCGAGTCAAGTACATGTCTCCTATTGCCCACCTTGAGAAGCCGAGCAATTTGTTCTTGTATGCCCAAAGCACCGACTTGTTCAATTTCACATCTACATTGAGCAAGATGTGGTATAGATTGACAATGACATCTTTCTGGCGGTCGCCGACGATGACGAAGAAGCTTCGCTTTTTCTCCTAGAAACCATGAATTTGTATTTGTGTTTCGGGTGTTACAATGTATGCGCGCATTCGTACCTGAGCCCCATTTCGAATCAATGCCGGTATTCGAGCATCGCTGAGAAGAAATCAGCATTTGTGAGCCACAGGAGGCTTGATTGCAGCCATACATCGCTTTCTTAGGCATCGTGACTGCTCCTCAGGTTCCCCCGCTCCGCCCGCGAAAAGAACCCTCTGCGGTGGGGAGACGCAACCGCTTCGAATCGCAAGGGGGTCAGAAAAGACAGAGCTATTACTCAAACTAAGATTTTCTCTAGTAGGTGGGGGGGGAGGGGTGGTGGTTCACGGCTGATTGAGCTCTGAAATCTTGGCTTCGAAAATTGTCGAAAAGTTGTCGCTTTTCTACACCCTAGGGTCTAGTAGGCAGCCCTAGTCATCGGGCTTGGCGCTCACTTTCGCCGACAGCATTACAGATGTAGTTGGACTCATCCATCTCCATCTTCGTTTCGCCTCACTCAAAACCATCACAGTCAGTAAAAATCCTATCTCGGGCCACCATATAACTCGCACTTTCATTAGCTCCTTCTGAATGATCGTCTGATAAGTGTCTTATGTACTACTTGATTTCTATTAATTCCTCAATCGATATCTCTCTCAACTGATCTCATTCTTCTTCAAAAACTCTATCATCAACTCTGCAATC
This sequence comes from Lindgomyces ingoldianus, assembly GCF_010093535.1. Taxonomy (NCBI): domain Eukaryota; kingdom Fungi; phylum Ascomycota; class Dothideomycetes; order Pleosporales; family Lindgomycetaceae; genus Lindgomyces; species Lindgomyces ingoldianus. The sequence goes on from NW_022985190.1 coordinate 59,323, forward strand.
TGCTTAGGATTACTCTCCGTCGCAAAATGCCCAGCATCTAAGAATTTAATCTCCGCATTCGGCAAATCCCTCTTATACGCCGTCGCTCCTGGTGCGATGAAAAAAATATCATGCTCGCCCCAACACGCCAACAACGGGATCTGACTCTTCCTAAAGTACTCCTGGAACTTCGGGTATAATTTCACGTTATTCTGATAATCGTAAAATAGGTTAATCTGGATTTCCTTGTTTCCAGGACGATCGAGTAAAGCTTGATCAAGGGTATAGGAAGCCGGGTCGAGACGGCTGGGATCCGCGACACCGTTGTCGTATTGCGACTTCGTTCCGGCCAGCGTGAGGAAGGGGAGTAGTGCGTCCCGGTTTTCTTGCGAGTTGTTGGCCCACAGCGCGCGGATCGGGTTCCAGAAGTCGCCCATACCGTCGACGTACGCGTTTCCGCTCTGGGTGACGATGGCTTGGACCTTCTCGGGATGCTTGAGGGCGAGGCGGAGACCGACTGGGGCGCCGTAGTCGAAGATGTAGAGGGTGTATTTGGAAGGTGGCTTGGGAATTTTCTCCAGGAAGGTGTCAATTGTATTGAAGAGGTTGTCGAAGGTGTAGGTGTAGTTAGACGGAACTTCTGTGAAGCCGAAACCGGGTAGATCTGGGGCAATGACTCGGTAATTTGGTTCTAGGAGGGGAATTAAGTTGCGGAATTGGTGGGAGGACGAAGGGAAGCCGTGGAGTAGGAGGACAGTGGGTGAGTGGACGGAGCCAGCTTCGCGCCAGAAGACCTTCTCTCCACTTAGGAGGGTAAGGAACTGCGTGGTAACAGTCTTGAATTTCATGTTGACCTAAAGAACTTGGTGGTTGTTGAGATTGGCGCTTCTTGGCGTCGTTCGGATGTTGTGATTAATGGATATGAGGATGATTTTGATGAGTTGAGTTAATATCCCTCTAGCCATGAGTACCAAAGTCTTTATATCTCCTTCCACTTCTTCATGACACCACTAACAGCACTATGGGATATCTCCGCATCTCTAGCTATGATGCCGGTTTTGGAATCTCTATTTTCCCTTTCCAGCAACAAGCTTAGAAATTGAGGCTGACATATCCAGATCCGCGATTTTTCGATAGCTCGATGATTCCAAACTGCTGCCCCTCATACTTCGCTCCCCCCGTCGTGTTCGCTTCCATGGTGTTTTGGCCTTTGAGTAATCTGGACCCTTGCATTAGCTTGGCACTGGAGATTTCTTATGATTACTGATATAGCATCATGCACACAAATACTCGCACCTTTCATCAGAACGCCGCAGTCCGCGGCCGAGCAATGAGGACAGCTGTCTTGACTATCGGCTCGGCATCCCCACCGGCATTGGGCGTCGACTTACTGACTGTTAACAGTTTGCTGCATTTCCGCGGGGTTACTTAGGGATCTTAGTTATCTGCAGTCTGGCCTTCTTGGGAATACTACTATTCGCAGCCGGTCCATTCCCACTATGGAATCATTTTCGGAACCTCCTTTTAGGAAATGAAGACCCTCGCAGACTGTTAAAGTTAGCCCCTGTCATCCCGACTTCTTTCCAAATCTTCTCCCGGTACTCCAGGAGGAACTCCGGTAGTCCAGTGGGAACTCTGATACTTTAGAGAGGCTCAATTGCATCGGGGCGGCTAGTACTTTCGGAATCAGTGCACTCCCTTGGTATTCCCTCATTCCATGGTCATTGAACATCGAGATGGGGTTATCACCAACATGGAGGGAACTACCGCCAGGAGAACTATAGACGCCACCTCTACCCAATGGCCTCTCCGACCTCAGCTCTTGAGTAGTATATAAATCTCAATTGTGGTGATTATTACCACACCTTCACCGAAAATGCCATCTGGGATATTGTTCCACGCAGGAGAGATTGATGTCAATCGTCCTCTCTCCAACTCCTCACAAATTGTTATGGTCTCTGCTCAATTCATTCGACTCTACCAAACATTCTCGAATTGTCATCACCCTCGTCAACTTCACCCCCCATTTCTCCCAACGAATACGCCTTCCCTCATCTGAGCCCTCTGTTTGACTACAGCCTCCAGTAGCGGAGGTAGCGGATGGAGGTGTGATAAAAACCGCAAACTGGTAGGCAAGATACCTGGTCCCATCGGAGACATCATTGAAGAACAAGAGCTGTGAAGAATGAGGAGAAAATATATGCACGAAGCATTCATATTGCCAATTCAAACTAGTTACTCTCTTTAAGCTAAACCGCCGGAAAGTATGTAAGCCCACAATTCCTAGACCTCAGCGCTTTTCATAAAGTGGCGCCTATTCTCGGTACCGGGAACTCAAAGACTGTTTGACCTGCTACCCGGTTGTGCTTCATGAGCAAATTAACATTCCCTGCCCATATAAGAAAACCGACGTGGTGACCTCTTCGAAAATCCGAAATATAAAGAAGGTGGATAACGTGACGTGTGGAAGAGGGAGAGGCTCGACATGAGCGGTGTGATGTAAAGTCTGGATTGAAGGATGGTGGTATGCAACACTCCCGACCGAGTAAACGTACCACCATTACGCACGCCAATCTTAGATTGCCGTATCCGTCGTTACAGCGTTGGAAGTTAGAATAGATGTAGGTACGTCCAGGTTTGTGTTCTTTTCAACCGCAAACATGATGGATAACTTCTCTAATATTTGCCGTTCAAGAGAGGTTTCAGTAAAAGATATAATCAAGAAGATTGTGGTGTATTTTATAGGTTTATGCGCTATTCCCACAGTCAATAGGCTTCACTATCGAAATTCCCAATCACCCATACCTTGTAATAACTCATGATTCTCATCTATATCCCTCCAATTGCCACGGAACAGCATAGTCCCACCCTCTCTCGCCTTATTCAATCGTGTATCGATGCTCGAGGGCGTAGTTATATAATGCCAATCCACACACTCCATTTCCTTCCACAATACAAGCACTTTAAGGACAAAAAATGGCGATATATCTGTTTAAGTGTTCTGGATTTTGCTTACGCTATAAAATTTATATACCTAATGGATGTTGGAGCCGCAGGGCCGATCTAACGGACAAAAAGCCTTCACACCATGGGGACCGCACGGTTCTCTGCCGAAGCGCTTGGAGCACCTCTGCATATCCTGTTAGTATCGCGTCGAAGCTCAAAGACATCACACTGAAATCAAGGACTACTCACAGCCAGCAATTGAGTCTGTTATGTGTGTCTAGCTTTGTTAAGCAGAAACTAGCGAGGCCAGATTATGAAGGTACAGAACTGGTACTAGTCTAGCATGGCACTCTCGAATCAAATCGAGTGCAGAGGTCCCCAGGCTCTGAACCGTTTAATCCGATCACGCACAATTTAAATTTTCGACGTCCGACAAGTTTTTCTCTTCGTCCCCACAACATTTTTCGCTGGTTTATAAAAGGCTGCGATACTCACCTTCATGAGTTGGTATTAACATGCGGCCGCGTAGGAATAAAAGCCTCATGATCCCACTTTCATGTTGATGGGAGCCGAGTCAGAAATTGAATGGGTTCAAGAAAGTAACCATGTGCACTGCCGAAATTGTTCTCCTTATCTCGAGGCCTTTTAACTTTAAAAATGCAAACGCAGACATGGTTGCTGGACAACCTTCGGAGCCTGAGCCGCGTCTCAAAAAATCCCAGATTTAGAATAGATGGGGCAAACGAAGTCGAACTTGCCTCGGCTGGACGATGTAGCAGGAGCAGCAAAACTACAGCGAGAAGATGTCATGGGGATTTGCATTAAAGAGCTCGAATGGGAATAAAAATGAGAACAATTTGTCAGTATGAGCTAGTTTGGAGTTCGACAAAGCACAACACTGATTTTTAGAGAATGATGAGAGAACTGTGTGGAGAAAGCAGCCAGGAGCAGAGAAATGAGATGTTTTTTATGCTCCAACTAGCTGCGCTGAAACCACAACCTAGGGTTGAGAATGGACGATATAATCCCCTTCCCCAGTCAAGGGAAAGCTCGAAAGATCCCAAAGTCTATGGGTGTGTTGGAACTCTCACTCACCACTTCTCTTCTTTCTCGTCAGCATGATTCATAACCATTTTTGCTACAAAAGAAGGGAGGGGTCGTGACTTCTGGAGACTTTTGGGGGGTTTAAAAGAGCCATTACTGGGGCTCATGATTGCAGAACACTCCCCTTGAAAGCGCGGGACCTCGAAATGGATAGTCGGCGGTGTTACATGAGATCTTTGGCCTTTCTCAGACTTGCTGAACACGCAGTGGTGCCTCGCACCAGCTCTCAATCTTCACCTGGATGTACGAATCCTAGGGAACCGGAATTAATAGCAAATATGACTCATGGCAACAAACCACCATTCCCCGAAGCACAGAAAATGACCATTGATATCTCTAGGATATCCACTGAGGTCGATAACACCAATTCCAAGATGTTTCCAAACAGATTGGCGACTCTTTAAAATCCAAATATCAATCTTTCAAGCTGTATCGATCCTAGTATACCATAGGCCAACCCAAAAGTTCGGGGAATTCACCGGAAATCTCTAAGTAGAATACAGAGACTACATTGATGAGGGGTTTCCGGTTCGGTTAGAGCCACAACGGTACAGGTTCGCAGATCTCCTCTTGAGATTAAGGGTAGCGAAAGTCCATCGAGCAGTTCCATAACGCCTTTAGCGTCGCACGTGATGCGCATCCGTGCACCGCTCTAGCCGTTTATTAGGATTAGCGCCTTCCCCATTAGGACTACCATCACTCAATTCACCTGATTTGATTCTCGCCACCTGATTCAGCTCAACCTTATCCTCGACCCCTTTATCTACCTTCAGGAAATTTTGCATACTGCCTCACAACCGTTTATAGGACCTCTCGCAAAGGCAGGTAGGGGGTCGAGGATAGTCAATTAGGGTGAATTGAGTGATGGTGTAAGGTCTGGGCAGCCCAGGTGATTATATAGTGTACAGGGAAGAGTTAGTCCTTACTACGAGGACGTTAGTCCTAACAGTATCATGTGTGACAGTTGGAATCGCAGACCTTCGAAGTTTGAAAAACAAGGAGATATACGCTGAGCCTCCTGGCCGTAAGATACAAATCATCCCACAAACCATGCCACAAACCATGCCACAAACCATGCCACAAACCATGCCACAAATCCAGAATGAAATATTCGTCACAGCCAGCTCTGTCGACATGATAAAGGCCAAATTAAGCATATAAGTCAGACTTGGCAAAGGGCGTTACCAGAGCCTAAGACCACAAATGAGCCCGAATGCTATAGGTTGCATTGTCTCCGAGAATCCGACCAGGAAAAAACACAAATGGAACGCGCCGTTTCTTACAGTGTCGTCAGGAACTATACTTCAAAAGAAGAGAGTACCACGCTAGAGATAGTTAATATTAGTGCATTGCAGGGATTTGAATGCTTTGCTACGTAAGAAACTCCTATCGTGTGATCTTTAACCTATGATGAGCCGAAAGGCATGGCGCCAAAAGCAATGTCTCTAAACTTATATTCTTTGGTACACAAAGTTATTGCGATTGCATTCCTGCTCGTAAAGAGCCGAAATATAAGCAGAAGCTGGAAATCGATCTTCGATGCGCCGGGATCCAGCTCACATATTTAGAATAAAATATACTCCAGGCTGCCTCCGCTTCAAATACCCTCTTCGTAATAGTCCATTTAGTCACACCTAGAGTGATCACCTTTTTGCTGTTCGTTCCACTGCTCACTGGAGGCGATAGCTTTGTTTTGCTTCTTGTTGCGTGGTGGTATAATGGTTGAGATACGCAATAATTCTTGGGTGGTGAGAGCCGAGTATATGTTCGAAACCATTGCACGCTCGCTGGTATAGCTCTGTCGCCTCCTTATACCGCTTCTGCTTATGTAGAAGGTACGCCAGGTCGTAAACGGAATTCAATGTGTATGGCCCTTTCTGGGCCTCTTTTCTCTCCCTATAGGGCTCGCCGGTGTAGCTTCTCTGCTTCGTCGTACTTCCCCTGGTACCGCAGTATGTTCGCTAGGTTTCCCACGCTTGTTAGCGTACGTGGGTGATGTACACCTAGCTCCTTCTCGTACCCTTCTAGCGCTCGCCGGTTCA
>NW_022985190.1:65403-83571 GCF_010093535.1 Lindgomyces ingoldianus
CCGCAGTATGTTCGCTAGGTTTCCCACGCTTGTTAGCGTACGTGGGTGATGTACACCTAGCTCCTTCTCGTACCCTTCTAGCGCTCGCCGGTTCAGCTTCTCTGCGTCGTCGTACTTCCCCTGGTCCCGCAGTATGTTCGCTAGGTTTCCCACGCTTGTTAGCGTACGTGGGTGATGTACACCTAGCTCCTTCTCGTACCCTTCCAGCGCTCGCCGGTTCAGCTTCTCTGCATCGTCATACTTCCCCTGACCTTGAAGTATTAATGCTAAGTTTCCCACACCTGTTAGCGTACATGGGTGATGTACACCTAGCCTCTTCTCGTACCCTTCTAGTGCTCGCCGGCTCAGCCTCTCGGCTTCGTCGTACTTCCCCTGACTTTGAAGTATTAATGCCAGGTTTCCCACGCTTGTTAGGGTACTTAGGTGATGTACACCTAGCTCCTTCTCGTACCCTTCTAGCGCTCGCCGGTTCAGCTTCTTTGCTTCGTCGTACCTCCCCTGATCTCGGAGTACTGATGCTAGGTTTCCCACGCTTGTTAGCGTACGTGGGTGATGTACACCTAGTTCCTTCTCATACCCTTCTAGCGCTCGCCGGTTCAGTTTCTCTGCGTCGTCATACTTCCCCTGACTTTGCAGTATTAATGCTAGGTTTCCCACGCTTGTTAGTGTATGTGGATGATGTACACCTAGTTCCTTCTCGTACCCTTCTAGTGCTCGCCGGTTCAGCTTGTTTGCTTCGTCGTACTTCCCCCGATCTTGCAGTACTAGTGCTAGGTTTCCCATGCTTGCTAGCGTACATGGGTCCTGTACACCCCGCTCCTTCTCGTATCCTTCTAGTGCTCGCCGGTTCAGCTTCTCTGCTTCTTCGTACTTCCCCTGATCTCGCAGTACGATCGCAAGGCGGTTCACGCTCGTCAGCGTATGTGGGTGATGTACACCTAGCTCCTTCTCGTATCCTTCTAGCACTCGCCGGTTCAGCTTCTCTGCTTCGTCGTACTTCCCCTGACCTTCCAGTAGTGATGCTAAGTTTCCCACGCTTGTCAGCGTAAGCAGGTGCTGGACGCCTAGCTCCTTCTCGTACCCTTCTAGCGTTCGCCGGTTCAACCTCTCTGCTTCGTCGTACTTCCCCTGATCTTGCAGTAATAGTGCTAGGTTTCCCAGGCTTGTTAGCGTAGAAGGATTCTGTACACCTAGCCCCTTTGCATACCCTTCTAGCGCTCGCCGATTCAGCTTCTCTGCTTCGTCGTACTTCCCCTGACACCACAGCACTAACGCCAGGCCGCTCACGCTCTTCAACGTACATGGGTGCTGTACACCTAGCTCCTTCTCCCCCCCTTTTAGCGCTCGCCGGCTCAGCTTCTCTGCCTCGTCGTACTTCCCCTGATCCTGCAATATGCTCGCTAGGTTGTTCACAGTCATTAGCGTATGTGGGTGTTGTACACCTAGCTCCTTCTCCATCCCGTCTAGCGCTCGCCGGCTCAGCTTTTCTGCTTCGTCGTACTTCCCCTGCTCCTGCAGTATGCCCGCTAGGTTGTTCACGCTCGTCAGTGTATGCGGGTGCTGTACACCTAGCTCCTTCTCCCTCCCTTCTAGCGCTCGCCGGCTCAGCTTCTCCGCTTCGTTGTATTTCCCCTGTTTCCGTAGCAACCATACTATATCTACGATCACTTGATTCCACTTCTTCAACGACTTACCAGCGAGTTCGCCGTAATAAAACGATTCAACGTGCGGGACCAGCTGTTTACACTCCGCCCAGTTCTCTAGGCTGCTAGATCGGAATTCTCTTGCCATTGACGCTAAGAACGTCAACTCCCAATTTCCCACTTTTCTAGATGAGGATAGCCATGCTCTTGTGCAGAGCTGCACTAGGGGGTGCATTTTCAAAACGCCCTTCTCGGCGGTCGCACTTATTAAGGAGTACGCCTGTAAAACCTCGATATCGCCGTCAAACCCTTTTTGAGCACCACTTCCTCTTCTATCTTTTAGATGATGTAATGTGGAGAACAGATGCCTCACATTGCGGATTCTCCCCTTTAGACTCCGCGTATAATTGCGAAGAACAAATTCGGGAATCTTTTGCGGGTTAAAGAAGCTCATAAGCGATAACAAGTCTGCAGCAGAACGCCTCTCTCTGCGGACACTCTCAAATGTTATCTGCCAAGATGTCACAATTGAGTTTAATACGCTTTCATCCCGCCGAAGATCTCCCCTATCGAGTTTGAGGAGGTTCTCTTTGCTGCTACTACTGTCGTAGAACTCGTCTTGGTAACTGGATATTGTGGTTCGAGGCGTATGCCCATTGATATATGTCGTAGCTTGGGTTATTGAGAGGGGTATGTAGTCGGGAGCACGTAGTAGATGGTAAGCGCCTTCGTCGCTTGACGTGTCTTGCAGTCTATTGCACAGAAGTTTGCGCTTAGAGGCAGATCCGTCTGTGTGTGGATGTTAGCCTTGGGTTAGCCAGTCTCGAGGTCTGTGCACTCACCTTGTCTTGGCGGATAGCTGAAGTTGAAGTCCATCGCTCCGCCAAGACTGTGTGGGCCTGCAATGACAATGTGATCATCGGCTAGATCGTGGAACTCGCTCGTTTTCTCCATCCTGTCTTTTGGTGAGCGTGCTTTTTCGTCTGTCAGAGTAACGAAGGAGAGAGAAAGGAAGGGCTGCAGCCTAGGCAGCAAGGCCAGCTGAGATGGAGCCTTGGTACGATTTGGCTTAGCGCTGAACCGGGTAACATACTCCCCGGCTTTTCCCATTGGATGCTCAGATGCTCATGCTGATTCGTCGACATCCGATCGCCAGGCTTTATACTCCTGGATCTATCTTTCTAATACCCCTCGAACTTAGCCGGGCCTTTATCTGCTCTCGTAGTAAGCTTCGTGATATCCTAATAATCTGCGTTAATGCTGCCGTCGTTATATGCAAGCAATATGGCGACTCTTTTCCACTATAAAGCTTTCTAGCCTTGTTATTTAACCTAAGAGACTTGTAGAAACAATATACTTTAGGTTTGATGTTATAGCGTAATAGCATTGCTCAGAATCTCCTCTAGTCACCTGTAGATCCGAAGAACTACGCTGTAGGTTTCCTAATATCTCTTTATTTATCCAGTGCAAGATATTTACGTATTTCGCTAGTCCCTCCCAAGCTTGCTAATACAGGCCCATGTAAGAAGTTCCCATAAGAATAGTGCCTAGAGGGTCTGACAGAATGCTTTCTAAACCTAACAATTGTTACTAAGATCGAAAACTTCCTTGCAAGCTAACCTTCTAAGACTACAAGCGATAAATGTAAGTGGGTGCTAGTTGTCTCGTCCTCCCTAGTTTAGAAGGTAAAACTTGCCGTCATCATCTAACTAATTCGAGCTTGTGATAGCCTAAAGTAGAGAATGTTAGTGCCTTATCTAAATGCTATAAGGCGTGCACGAGGTATGTGTTCTAAGGGGAGGGCTGGGGGATTCTTTGCAAGCGTGATGGTCTCCCTGCAAGTGCCCTAAGTCTATGGACAAATGCGATGCTTAGTTGCATCTTAGGAAAAGTGAACTACTGTGCTGCGACGTTCTTATTTAATAGCTGTATCCCAAAGTGTGAGCAATAACTTTCATACCTGTCCGATCGTTTATGGTGTATTTTTATCGTTATTAACATCACCTAGAATCAGTGCCGGGAATCGACAGGTAGCTAGTAACCCACCTGCAGGTGCCCAATTAGGGGTAGGCTAGTTGTTTTGGCAGTTGGCGGGAAGCTTGTGTGGAGTTTTCTATCGAATCTGCCCACCCTTTGCTGAGGGGGTTTAAACAATTCACTGCTTGGCATCATGAGTTAATCACTTGTTAGTTAAATGTCACTTCAAATGGGTTAACAATTTATGAACTTACTATAAAACTTAATTATATCGCATGAACATTGACTAAATATTAACTAGGCCTTATGTTTGCCTTCTGTACTCTCGGAAGGGCTGCTTAAATCGTTCTCGGTAGTGTTGTGCTTCGTAAGTAAGGAAATAGGAGAAACGTCAGCCAAAGGATCTGCGATCATCACCCCTGTAGGCAGAGCGAATTGCGATTGGAATTGGGCGGTATGGAGGCTCTGCTGTGAGACAGGGACGAGCACCTCCCTAAAAACCTTCCCCTCTAAGATCTGGGTTGATGAATTTAGTTAATTTAATTAATGGTCGCGAGAGGATATCTAGCTCTGGTTTCAAACACCCTTCACGCCGGTCGTGAAGTGGCAGATGCGTATGTATAAGGATTAGGCAATGCGACAACGGGCTAAGCACTAATTCAATAGAGAGCACTGAAAGTAGGTGCAACGGTGCTTTTTAAACTCTTTGTTAAAGGTTACGTGGCATATAAAATGGAAAGGTGGGTGACTGGGCTCGTTACCTCAATTCACCCCCCTGGGCCCGAAACTACCCTATTAGACCTAGCCTTTACCCGATTAGGTTGGTACTGAAGCTTTGGTGCCCCACCTGTTATCTCAGGTGCTCGGCGGACTGTACAGAGAAGCTCGGAGCCCCTGAGGACCCTGCAACTAGGAGGGGCTCCCTACTAGCTCCTTGACTAATAAGGCCAGCCAATTAGGGGCTCAAAAGCGCTTTCTCTGTCCAGCTGTCTAAGGGACCTTTGTGATTTTTTAGGTGATATGTGATTACAAACCTCCTCTACTATGCACTAGCTTAACTAAGAATTATTGTAACTCTACCACTATACATCTAACTAGCTTAGATTTTAATAGGTAACGTATTTCACAAGCAAGTAGGCCACACAAGTAAAAAGTCTACTCTAACAACATTTTTGTACTTAAATTACATTTTACTCCACAACACCTACATTAATTAATTAAATAATAAAAAAAGGATTATAAGTTTTAACTTAGTAACCTTACAGGTGTCAGTTAAGTCGCTCGTGCTTCGGATCAAGCTCTTGGGGCGGCGAAATGAGGAGTTGAGGTGACTATTCCACGAACAAGCAATGTGAACATTGCCTAGGATAAGGAGAGTAAAGAATACAGCGCGTCGAGCCATGATCAAAGAAGCTGGCCTTTGATTATAATAGAAACGTGCGTCATTTCGATCGGACCCGGCAGTATTGGGGATATGTTCCGTGTTTGAGGAGAATCGCGTCCGTTTCTTGATATGCCCTTTGTGAAGTATTCGACTTAATGAGCACGTGTTCCTGCATGTTTGAATCCTACCCCCTTCGCTCAAATAACGCCGCAATGGTCCTTGTCGGGATATCTGTCCCTGTTCGATTAATTGTTCGACCGGAGATTGATAGGTTACGCCCTACCTGCTTTTGGTGAAAGGTTAGTGAGTATTGAGTGGAATAAGGGTGCCGGTATAGCTCAAATTGCGATTTTTGCCATGTATTGACGATGTTGCCAGGCGTACCTCCGTAAACGGCCGTCAAGGCTTGCATCTAGCTAGCATTCGAGCTCAACGTCCCGCCGCAACAGAAACGGACCGTTCCGGACCAGTGGACGTTGACATTGTCGTTTTCAAAAGGGACATCCCAGGCCAGATAGCCCTGCGCCTCTCAGGGTAATTGATTTGAGAAAGAGGATCAACAACTTTCTTATGTGTATATTTGGTTATACTTAGTACTTGAAAACATGCCAAAAAGGCAGCTAGGATGCAAACTAGCGTGGAATAACCTTTCTGAGAATAATTATTAATAATAAGAGTCCACAAACGACAAATTGATGCGGCGTAGTTGGAGAGAACGCGGTTCGACAATTTCATACGGCGTAGGTGAGAGAAGGAGGGTGGACAATGTAATGTGGCGTAGTTGGAGAGAACGTGGTTCGACAATTTCATACAGCGCAGTTGAGACAAGGAGGGCGGACAATTTAACGCGGCGTAGTCGGAGAGAAGGCGCGGTCTCTTAATTCTGTGAGATTTTCCAACCGCTCGCATCGTCATACGCGTAATGAGGTGTCGGGTTATTATACCCTGCAAGAAGCTTTCAGTGTACTTCTGCATGAAGAGATTGGCCGAACTGGGCGTGAAATGGTCAACCACTAGGCGTAACTGCGTCTAAATAAATAGTTCATTTACAGCGCGTACATGCGTCGAAACCTGATGCGAGGTCAGCGAAAGTCGCCGAGTACCTACGTCCGTCCTCGGGGCATCGTTGGAAATTCCTAGGGTACTAACCGAGAGGCACAGGTGGAGCCCTAGGTAGATTAGGAGTTAGCTTTGCAAACGAAAAGAGAACCGAGATCTTCCAACAATATCTCTTATTCTTGCCACCGCCACGGGAAAGAAAACTAGTTTCTCGCAACAAGAACTACGATGAAGCTCATTCTTCCTATTGCCTTCCTCCTTGGGCATACAGGCTTACTATCTCCCGCGTAGCAGATCCCCGGCTCTCTGCTTTCTTTTGACCTCCTTGGACTAAGCGATGGCTGTCTTGCTGCTGTGAACACGACTATTGCCTCATGTCCTAGATAGCTTCCACAGCATGCAGGCGTAAGGTATGTACTGGTAACCCCATGAATATGCTGTAATATGGTGAACCTAAACGGATGTTTGTCTCCAGAGACGCAAGCTTTGACCTACTCAACGACAAACGCTTCGGCCAGCTCTGTGGTACAGCTTGCGCTCAAGACCTTGAAACCTCAAGAGAGGCCATCAAAAGGGCTTGCATTTCTGCAGCAGATGTCATGGTACCTGGTGGGAGCGTTGCCTGTCCGGGTATGCCGATGGAAACCTCGAGAGATAGGTTGTCGCTGCTGACCTCCGCATAGCGACATTCCTTGCCGATAGATACCTCTATGCATTGCAATTAGGTTGCCTCAGGCCGTAGGCGCTGCTGCGGCTTCCAATCAACTATTTTCTTTGCTAATGTGCGTCCAATAGATCTACAGGCTTGTACTGCGACTCTGTTGTCTCGCAGTGGCTGAACCAAAGCAGCAGCGGGAACTGGACAGTGGCGCAGAACTGCTCTGATTGTGAACTTGGAGTCCAGAAGCTGCAGCTTTCTTCGCCTTTCGGCTATGATGTAGACGGTGCAGCTAACTTTGCCTCCCTTACGTCCAACTGTCAGGCAGGAGGTTATACATACGCCACGCCCACGACGTATGCCATCAATGCAATAGTTGTGCCCGATCCGCCCTCTCGTACATGTACTAGCTCATATACTGTGCAGGATGGGGACACCTGTGTGTCCATCTCTCTGAGCAGAAATGTTTCGACTTACGACTTGATAAGGGCGAATGGTCTCGATGTCAGCTGCAATTTGATCCCTCCGCAGGCTCCACAATTTGTCTCCCAAACATCTGCAATACACACCTGTTGGACGTGTACGACAGATGTGATAATATAACAGCCGGCGCTCACATCAATCGACAGCAGCTGTTGTCGTGGAATCCAATGATCAACCATTTTGTACTAATCTAGGCAGCTGGTATGATTGGAACTTGTGCATAAGGTGAGAAAGCACCTTACCTCTCTTCATCTTCTGTTGAAAGCAGTTGGGTCCTGACCACTATAGCAGCTCACCAAACGGAGCAGTCAACCCAGGTCAAGGCAACTCTATCGCCACAGACGTACCTGTCCCCGCAAATGCACAGAATCAGTCCAGCAGACACTGTGGGTAGTGGTATGCTACCAAAGAGGGTGGCTTGTGTGACACCATCTCGCTCGCTTTCAGCATTACATTGGACGATTTCTACTTCCTCAATCCACAGGTTGACCGCAAATGCTCCAACTTCCGGCTGGGAACGTCCTACTCCGTTAGGCCTGCCGGGAACATCGCCACCTACTCCGGCTATCCGATGCCCACACCTAACACTGTCTTCCCAAAACCGACGCCGGAGCCAACATCGATACCCCCACCAGTCGTGACACCCCCGCTCTCAGCGGCGGCTGCAGGCACAGTCGATAGGTGTCTATACTACATGAATGCATTTGATGAATCAATTTCTAATGTCTTTGATCTTAAGGTAGCGAATTCGTGTAAGGTATAGGCTACTCAGGCGGATATCATGGTAGAGGATCTGCTGGCGTGGAATCCGAGCCTGTCGAAGGAGAATTGTATGCTGCAGCCGGGCAAGAGCTACTGCATTTTGAAATGTATGTCCACAAAATTTCCTCCGTCATCGATGTCAGTGAATGTCCAGTTCGCTAACTCTTTCTGCTCGGCATCTAGCAAACAATTCTGGCTCCTCAACGAATGGTTCAACGCCTACACCTACAATTTCCCAATCACCAACCAGCACTGGCGGCACACCTCCGCCTGCTGAGACCCAGTCGGGCGCAATCTCGTCGTGCAAAAAATGATATGTCGTCGTAAGCGGCGACAGCTGTTGGGTCATCGCGAATGCGGCCGGCATCTCTCTCGACGGCTTCTATAAGTGGAATCCCAGCGTTGGGGAGTGCTCTGCTTTGTGGCCAGACTATGCGGTGTGCATTGGGGTTTAATTTGGGTCAATAGGTGTTGTTATCTTATTAGCTAAGAAGAGTACTTTTCTTTATAGATGTTAACATTTTATATACAGTTGTTGTAACGACCGGCTATCCAGGTGTTTCCTAGGCTGTCGTAGACTGGCCTAGACTGCACTAGGCAGTCCCGGACGACTCCCGAACCGTGCCGTTAACCCCGCACTTCCCAGACAATGCCTACCTCGCCTAAAAAGCCGGGCATCCTAGACAGGTAATACTTTGAACTGGACCTACGGCATACTAGATCTGTCGCTACCAGCGCTGCCGTGCCTGGCTCTCTGGAGAAGTATATAGCCAGTTGTAGAAGCCCTCTTTAGATAGCAGAGGATCGCCTTAGGAATTGGGCGGGTACCAATCGTACTTCTATGTCACAGTCACGCCCTTGTTGGTCAATACACCTCTTGATTGCGAAGTGTATACCCTGTTTTTTACAGTTGTATTAATAAACCGGTAAGTTTTAAAGCACTCTATGCTATTCTATTTCTGCGTTTTTAAGTATATACTTAATAGTAACTAATGTACTTCACAGGCAAGTTGCTTACACACCTAAGTTGCTTACTTTTGCTAAGACTCTACTAAACTACTCTTTTTACACTAATGCATTCCTAATAACACTACTTAAATGTGCTAAAAAAATGTTAGATATAGCTTATACTTTAAGCTTTTAAATAAAACATAAAACTTTTAAAGAAACATGCTGCAGCTATGTACAAAGTTTTTTAAAAAAATAATAAATAACTATAGCACTAAATAACTTTTATAAGCTAATTTTATAGCTAACTTATAAAAGCTAGGTAATAATAAAAAGTAAGTAATTATTAAGACTATACTTAAGCTATATGCGTAAGGATTTTCCTCTTAAATAGTATTTATAGCTAATATAGCTAATTTTTTACACACTAAGCATAATCTAGGCTATATTAGTATAAACTAGCCTAGTATATTTATAAAGTGTTATTTAAAGCTTAAAGTAAAGTTTTAAGTATAAGTATAGTTAATGTCCGTACGCAGCAGCAGCGTCGCGGCCTGGATACGAGCGATCACGCACGAGCAGGATCACGTATCTATGTCACATGATGCTCGTGCGCGAACCTCTGTGCGCGAACATCTAGATATCCCCCTTTTCCTCTGTACAGAGGAAAAATAAGAAGTAATTAACACTAGTTACCTAACACCCCTGTGCAATGTTTACACTGTGCAAACCTCTCTGTCTTGTACACATTTGCTAACACTAAGTGCTAGCTAGCAGAGAGTCTATTTAACACTAATTAGTAGTTTAAATACTATAAAAGAGAAAGCTTTTCTTATACCTTTTTATTTAAAAGTTTATGTATAAAAAGAATTCTTTTTCTTACTACTTTAACTATAAATTAGTAAGAGTAAAGATAAAGTCTAATTTATATGTAAGTAGCTATAAATCTCTATTTAGTTACTTAAGCAAAAGTAAGAAACTTGTCTATATAATACTGTTTAGAGGTATTATATAAATAGTAGTGCTTATTTAATACTAGGAGGTCTATTTTATCTTTTTACATAAGGCTGTTTAGAGGCAGCGTACAACAAGAAGTAAGACAGCGCGCAACAACGCATAATTAACTACTATAGAGCAACAAGCAACGCTAGCTCTATCTATAACTAGCTAACATAATGTATTAATGTATAACTAATATATACCTTTTATAGGCATCTTAGCAAAGACCCTAGCAAAGTAGACAAATATTAAAGATTAAGTAGATAAGATTAAACTATTAGATAACATACTTAAGAAGAAGCTTAATTTATACGCAGCTAACTTAATTATAAAACTCTACGCGTTAAGCGTAATAGATGTACATACACTTAAGAACTTTTAAAATAACTTTATAAAGTAGAAGCTTATATACTTTAAAGATCTTAGCTAACTATTTTTATAAAAACTAATTACTACTTTATAGAATAAGGGCATTAGCTTTAAGAAGGACATAACAGAGGCTACTATACTATATAGACTTATAAAAGAAGAACACATGTTTACTGTCTTACTAGAGCATTATATAAAACTATTACTACTATTGCTAGTCTTAACGCAATAGAGGATGTCTCTATATAAATTACCTGTAGACTTAATACTTTCTCTATAATTAGTACAACTACCTTGTAATAGCTTACTGTACAAGAGCACAACTAGGCAGCTACATGTTCCTGTAGCCACAGCTCTACATAAGATTCCCTAAAGCTTGTACCTACTGCATATAATTTAATTACTGTACAATCTATACTAACTTCTACCTATATAAGATATTACAGTAGAGAACCTTACACCTAAGAAGGTTATATAATTCTAGAAGGCATAAAGAAAGAAGAATAACTACATAGAGCAACTATATAATATCTTAGCTAATAAGGCTATAGTATTTATTAAGCTCTACTAACGCCTTACTATTTTTAAGGCATTATACACAAGCATCTTTCCTAATATCTTTAAAGGGCGTGCACACATGTTCTACCTTTACAATATTAGTCTAGAATAATTATAGAAGTTACTATATAAGTAGCTTAGTAATTACTTTAATACTAACATAAACTATAACTAGTATTAGACAGATTAGACAATAATAAGCTTTACATAAAGTAAGTAGAAGAACTTTATAAAAACTTTATATAAAGCTTTTAAAGCTATAATTAATAAACTTACTTTTATATAAAAAGCTCTTAGTCTATAATTCTAAAGTAAAATACTGCTTTACACTGCTATTATATAAGCATGCTAAGGGCAACTTAAACTTAAATAAGCAATATTCTTAATTAAGCCTATATATAAGGCACTGTATAGTAACCTTTATTTAGCACTTTAGGTTATAATTAATTAACAGAATAATGCATTTATAAATAAATCCTAGGACATGTACTACACTAATAAGTAATATAGCTTACTATGTACACATAGCTATTAACAACATAGAAGAAGCCTAAGGGGATATAAAGGATTATTTAGACTATAGTCCTCTACATAATTAAAGTAATGCTTTGTCTATTATAAGAAAGAATGTTAGTTAACAAATTATCCTTACATAGATTAATTCTATGCAAAACGCTAATATATCTCTTTATATAAAGAATTCTATAACAAGACACTAATGTGTAAAAAGGTAAATGTGTACATTTAAGAGTTTAAAGGCAAACTAAAGTAAAAAGAAAAAAAGTTACATAATAATAACAACCTAAATAAAAAGAAAGGTAAAAAGATTATTAACTACCTTACTAATGCTACATTTCTTTACTGCGCGACTGTAGAGGACATCTACAGCCTAGAACCTAAAGGATACACAGAACAGTTTATCTTTAAAGATTAATACTGTACAGTATACTAAGGTAAACTATAGGATACTAGCGCAGTAAGGATCTCTACTATAAAGAAGCTATAACTTAAAGCATACCTGTAAGAATTCTCTTATATAAAAGTAGACTAGACACTAAAAAAGAAGAGTATTAGCTTTAAAAAATAAAAATTAATAGAATTAATTAGTACTATATAAATTACTAACCTAGTTAGTAACATAACGTATCACATTCTAGAGACTCTAACACTGTTCCTACTGTCTTTAGCAGACGTAGACTAAATAGGTGCGTACTTTAACAACATTTTAAATGTTATTGTACGCAAAGACAAAACTACTGTCTCTGTTATATAAAAATAAAGACACCTTTTTTTTAATGTTAGTAAGAAAGAATTTATATCTTTCTTTACTAAATTAAAACTCTACTGCCTCTACTACTAATTTAGACACCTCTGCATAGAGAGACTCTAGAAGATGCTAACTAGCGCTAGCCACAACATTAATGCTGCAGTGCTAGAAAAGATTAAGAAGTTCTGCTACCTCTGCTAATTATATAACTAGGCCCTATAAAGATTTAAGTTTATAATTAAGAATAACACCTACTTTAACTATAAAGTTATTATTAACATTATATAAATTAATAATAGAGATGTCCTATATGTTATTAATGTAGACATATTATTTTAGGCTGCTACATTCTTAAAATTTATGTCTGCATAAGATACCTAGGATGCACTATGCAAATGCTAGATTAACACCTATTAAGGACCCCTAGACTATATTATGTATAACCTTAGTATAAACTTTGCTTTAGAGGATTTTTAAGCTTGTGCAAAGATTATAGGAGCTACATGTAGGCAGATGCCTATAGAAGCATATTAGGTAGTTAGAAAGGTTAAGTGTGCGCACACACCTCTCTAACAAGCGTTTAACATCCTAAAGACTAAGCTAGGTAACTATACAGATAATAAGGCTATCCTGTAGATAGCAGTTAAGGCTCTAAACAACACAGCTGGCCTACACAGTCTAGTACCTACGCTGCTAGTCTTTAGAGTATACTTAAGAATTAACCTAGACTCTCTGCTATTACTAGACATTATTACATAAGTAAGCGCTATATAAAAAGTAATAAAGATACTTTAAAAAGACTATGTAAAAGTAAACATTAATTATGTAATTAACACTTATAATAGCCTTACAACACATAAAGTTCTTAACCTCCCCCTTAGCTTAGAAATTATAGCATAGAGAGAGAAGAAAGGCTAGACTAGCCTGTATAAGATTAAAAGCATTAAAGGAAGAGACATTATTATTAAAAAAGAGAATAGCCTACTAAAGCTCTAATGTACGCAGGTTAAACTGTACTATAAAGAAAAGAAAGAAGACAACCTACTTACAATAGATAACCTAAATAAACTAATCCCTATATAAAGGGATCTTTTAAAGAAGAGAAAAAGAGGACAGCCCTATAAAAATGTTACAAAGGCAGAACTAAAGCCTACTACAGACTAAGCCCCTTAGGATAGCAATGCCGCACTAGTGCAAAGGGAAGATATAGATACTAGGAGAAGTAAAAGGCAAAGGAAACCTGTATAAAGTCTAGACTAGATATTTCTAACCTAGAAGAAAAAGGATAATTAGGCTTTGTCTATTAAGCTCTATATAGACAGTGTAATTACTACACCTAGAGAACTATTTAAAGAATTAGACTATATAGAGATAGACACTCTAATTACTAATAGCACTTTTAAAGTTATAGTGTATAACTTAATAAAGCATAAAGGTTAGATTTTTAACTTCTGCCTTATATAAAAAGTAAAAGGCAAAACAACCTAACTATATAAGAAATCCTGCCTAGTGTTTGCTAGCTACTTAGATAAAAAAAAGGAAGAAATTCTTACCTAGTTACTAACTATCTAGAAAATAAGCTAAAGACTACTTTTAGCTATAAAAGTAAGCCTAAGAGCTACATACAAAATGCATTTTAAACTATGTAATATTATATAAGCATACATCTAATTAATAGATAAGCTTATGCGCACACTGTACACAAAGCTACTAAAGAAGATGCGCTAGAGCTTTCTACTAAATACAATACTCTAGGTTGTACAACCCTTATATAGAGCTGCTAAATTAGGACTGTATTAGTTTAAGACATATTATAACTACTATAAAGAAAAGCTGTGTATGCACATCTCTTTATACAACCTCTACCTTTTAATTACTAATAAAGAAGAGCACACCTTTAGTATTACTAGCCTATAGACAGATAATACTTTAAGCATTATAATAAAGAATTTTGCGTAAAGAGAAAAAAAGAAACTATAAAAGGTAAAGTTTTACATAAAAGGTAAGACTATTCTAGTAGAGAAGCAGCCTATTAAGTTTAATAGCAGAAGGATTAAACTTACACATAATATAGTAGTTTTTACTTAAAAGAGATAAGTAAGCTACCTTTATATAATTAACCTAGAGAATAAAAATGCTGCACAACAATATGTTAAGCAACATGCAAGAGGGGCATATATTACATCTATGTGTTAACTAGAGGTAGCATTTAACCTGTTTATTACTGCATAAACTACAGACCCTTTGCATAATAATATTAACACACTTAACGCATAAATCTAATAGCAGATAGATAATAGTAAGCGTAGTCTTACCTTTCTACTATTATAGCTTAATTATGCAAAGCTGTTTATTTTTATAGATAGATTATTTACTAATAATAAGAACCTTAGCTTACAGCTAGGATTTTTAATTATATTAAGCAATAAAGACTGTATAGAGTAAAGTAACTACTTTAAAATACTAGGCAACATTATACACTAGAATTCTACTAAGTGTAAAAGAGTAACTAGGAGTGTCTTTACTAGTAAACTGTACAGAATAGTTAAAAGGTTTAATAATGCAATTACCTTTAGTACAACTTTATAGTAAATTATATAAACACTTAAACTGCTACTAATCTTAGTAGTAATCTATACAGATTTAAGGTTTTTATATAATTGCCTTGTTAAGCTAGGCACTACTAGTAAAAAGTAACTTATAATTAACATTATGTTACTCTGTAAATTATATAAGAAGAGGGAAATTACTAAGATAAAGTAGATTAATAGTAAAAACAACCTAGTAAATGCATGTATAAAGAAAACACTAAACTAGGCTTTTTAATTATTAGTTCTAACTAACTGCCTCTCTGTCTAGATAGAAGCATCTGTGGACTAGCTAGATCCTGTGCGCAAAGATGCCTTAGACTAACTAGACTAACAACGCCTTTGTATAAGGCCTATTTCCCTTTATTTTATTTTTTTTTGTTGTACGCACTTATCTTTTTTATTATAAGAATCTGTCACTGTTAGCACTGTACAAAAAGAGAAAAGAGCTAGGGGATTGTACAGCAAGGCTTAGAAAGCAAAGGATAAAGAAAAGAAGAGCTATTTACATAGCATAACTAGCCTATCCTAACGCATAGCATTACTAAGGCAAGTTCTAATAAATAAGGTGGAGTAAAAGTAGAATGTAATTAGATAGACCTACACAGACAGAAGAGAGGTAATGCGTACAGAAGGTAACTCTTTAGATAAAAAGAAAAGTTGCTAGTGTCTGTACGCAGCAGCAGCGTTGCGGCCTAGATACAAGCAATCACGCACAAGCAGGATCACGTATCTATGTCACATAATGCTTGTGCGCGAACCTCTGTGCGCGAACATCTAGATATCCCCTTTTTCCTCTGTACAGAGGAAAAACAAGAAGTAATTAACACTAGTTACCTAACACCTCTGTGCGATGTTTACACCGTGCAAACCTCTCCGTCTCGTACGCATTTGCTGACACTAAGTGCTAGCTAGCAGAGAGTCTATTCAACAGTTAATAAATATTTAGCTTATAATAAAGCTTATTTTACTAAAGTTATATATGTTATTATCTTAGATGCTATACTTAGCTTTAAATTACTTTAGAACTCTTATAAAAAGCTTTTTTATAGTTATACTATGCTTAAATGTTACTTTAAGGTCTAAATAACACTTCTTAAACATACTAGGCTAGTTTATGCTAATATAGCCTAGATTACACTTAGCGTGTAAAAAATTAGCTATATTAGCTATAAATACTATTTAAAAAGAAAATTTTTATATATATAGCTTAAGTGTAGTTTTAATAATTACCTACTTTTTATTATTACTTAGCCTTTATAAGTTAGCTATAGAATTAGCTTATAAAGGTTATCTAGTACTATAGTTATTTATTATTTTTTAAAAAACTTTATATATAGCTGCAGTGTTGAATGGACTCTATGCTAGCTATGCAAAGCAAAGAGGTTTTGCACAGTGTACACATCGCGCGGGGGGGGGGGGTTGCAGGTAACTGGTGTTGATTCTTCTTGTTCTAAGTCTGTGCAAAGGAAAGGGTATTTATCTGTCTGTGCGTACAACTGTGACACAAGATTATGTTATATAACGCCTAACTATGTATCTAAATACTGCTATTTAGACACTAGTAACTTTTCTTTTTCCTTTATACAGACCTTACCTAGTTTACCTTACTTATACTACTAAAGCTTTTACAGCACAGCGCCCTATTTATTATCTTATATAAGCCTAAGCCTATTAACTAACGCTTTAACTTTAATAGTTAGTTAGTTATATAAAACTAGTTCTTTAAAGGTAAAGTTTAGCACTTTTTTTATATAGGCATTTACTAGGTTG
Organism: Lindgomyces ingoldianus; assembly: GCF_010093535.1. NCBI lineage: Eukaryota > Fungi > Ascomycota > Dothideomycetes > Pleosporales > Lindgomycetaceae > Lindgomyces > Lindgomyces ingoldianus. Next base: position 81,872 of record NW_022985190.1, read on the forward strand.
TTTTTTTTATTAATTTACTTAATGTTGAATGGGCTCTAACAGCTAGCTGCTTGTGGTATAAGCACTTAAGTAGCAAGAGTAAGAGTGGTGTACAGTGTGCACAGCGTACAAGGTAGGTAAAGTAAGGGCAACATGTTTCTAGTTCTATTGCTCTTATCTTTCCTCTATACAGAGGAAAAGAGGGATATCTAGATGTTTGTGCACAGAGGTTCACGCATAAGTATTATGTAACATAAATACGTGATCTTGCTTATGCACAATTACTTGTATCTAGGCCGCAACGCTGCTGCTGTGTATAGACACTAGCAACTTTTCTTTTTGTCTAAAAAGTTGCCTTCTGTACGTGTTACCTCCCTTCTGTCTGTGTAGGTCTATCTAATTATGTTCTACCTTTACTCTACCCTATTTATTAGGACTTGCCTTAGTAATACTGTGTGTTAGAATAGGCTAGTTGTGCTATGTAAATAGCTTTTCTCTTTTTTATCCTTTACTTTCTAAGCCTTGCTGTACAATCCCCTAGCTCTTTTCTTTTTTTGTATAGTGCTAGTAGTGACAGATCCTTATAATAAGAAAGATAATTGCGTACAATACAAAAAAAAACAAAAAGAAATAGGCTTTATATAAAGGCATTATTAGTCTAGTTAGTCTAAGGCATCTTTGCGCATAGGATCTAGCTAGTCCACAGATGCTTCTATTTAGACAGAGAGGCAGTTAGTTAGGACTAATAATTAAAAAGCTTAGTTTAGTGTTTTCTTTATACATGCATCTACTAAGTTATTTTTACTATTAATTTACTTTATCTTAGTAATTTTCCTTTTCTTATATAATTTATAAAGTAATATAATGTTAATTATAAGTTACTTTTTACTAGTAGTGCTTAGCTTAATAAGGTAATTATATAAAAACTTTAAATTTATGTAAATTACTACTAAAATTAGTAGTAGTTTAAGCGTTTATATAATTTACTATAAAGTTGTACTAAAAGTAATTACATTATTAAACTCTCTAACTATTCTATATAGTTTGCTAGTAAGGACACTCCTAGTTACTCTTTTACACTTAGTAGAATTCTAGTGTATAATGTTGCCTAGTATTTTAAAGTAGTTGCTTTACTCTATATAGTTTTTATTACTTAATATAATTAAAAATCCTAGCTGTAAGCTAAGGTTCTTATTGTTAGTAAATAATCTATTTATAAAGATAAACAGCTTTACATAATTAAGCTATAATAGTAGAAAGGTAAAACTATGCTTACTATTATCTATCTGCTATTAAATTTGTGCGTTAAGTGTGTTAATGTTGTTATATAAAGAGTCTGTAGTTTATGCAGTAATAGATAGGTTAAATGCTGCCTCTAGTTAACACATAAATGCAATATATGCCCCTCTTGCACATTACTTAATATATTATTATGTAGCATTTTTATCTTCTAAGTTAATTATATAAAGGTAGCTTACTTATCTCTTTTAAGTAAAAACTACTATGTTATGCGTAAGTTTAATTCTTTTACTATTAAACTTAATAAGTTGCTTCTCTGCTAAGATAGTCTTACTTTTTATATAAAACTTTGCCTTCTATAGTTTTTTTTTTTCTCTTTATATAAAATTTTTTATTATAATTGTCAGATATGCGCACCTACTGTCAAGACAGGAGGAACGTTTGACGAAAGCTGCTACATAGTACGAGCAATAAGCTCGAAC
>NW_022985190.1:84161-88607 GCF_010093535.1 Lindgomyces ingoldianus
TTTCACCAGCCTCCAACGTCAAAACGCCTACGCACCTGAACAAGCTATTAACAAGCAGTGTTAGAGCCTTTAAAGAAGCTATTAAATACTACAAGATTAAGGCTGACAAGTACAAGAGTGACAGACATAATTATAAAAGAGAGCAATTAAGCCTCTAACAGATTATTGTCTTTATCTAGTTAATAGTTAGCCTGCATCTGCAGCGTACATGCTGTTCCCTAGATTAACTACTTAGACAGTAGATTATGAACTTTAAAGCTACAGTAGGTGTTAACAACTAATTTAAACAAGAACGCGCGCGCAACTAATACAATGCATCCCTAAAGCTGCTAAGAAACGCAAGCATATAGGACCTGTGGCTAGCAGAGTATGACTACGCTGCCACAGAAGCAGAGACACAAAATGTCCTAGAAACAACGCAGTTTAATGCTGTAGCAAAGGACTTTCTAACTACTATAAATAAAGTTGCCCTTTATTAGTCTACAACCTTTTAAGAAAGCAGACAGTTTGCACTAGACATAAATTAGAAAAAAATAATAAAGCGCTTTTAAGAATATATAATGTTAAATTATCTAATATGTATAAGAAAGCATAAAGCTGCCTTTATAATAAATAACTTGTTATACCTTACTAAAAGTAGGAAGACTACTTAAGGCATAAATAAGAACGCCTGTAGTGCAGAAGTTGTAACATTAAGAAAATAGAGTAGACCTTAACATTAATGTTATTAAGAAAATAATAAGAAGTTATTCTTAAGCTAGAAACTTACTAAAATAGGAGGCACTAAATGTCCTACATGCAGACATATCTATGCACTAAAGGACTGCTTCTATGTCTATCTAGACAGAGCACTAGACTAGTAGATGCTAAATAAGAGAGTTAAAGAGCTTATAGCATTAAAGCGTAAGCACAACTTAAAATTTTAAGGCCTACTAAGAGGGCAGCATAGACATAATTTAAGAATACTAATCTTAAAAAGTTTACATACACTTATACTAGAGATACAAGAAGACTAACTTAAAGGCTAGAAAGTATTAAGAGTTAAGGCAGCTACATTGCTAGCTATAGTTAATTTAAACTAGAACAGATATTTGCTAAGAGAATTATTTATTCTTAACTTAAGCTTAACATGCTATATTATAAATAATTTTAATTAGATCTATAACTATTATTTACTAACACTAGAAGACTTTATCTAGTCTAGAAACTCTTATGTATAGATTTAAAGCTACAGATTAATTACACTAAGCCTAAAAAGTAAGCATAGAACACATAGTTAAGCATACAGTCTTATACTACATAACACTGCACTATGCCTAGACCTGCTGTGCAACCTAGTCTTGTTCTGCCTACTGCAACAAAAAGAAATCTAGTAAGACACACAAGCAAAGCTAACTGCTTTAAAGGCCTTAGATAGGATAATAATTAGAGATCTTATAGAGATCTATAGCTAATAGGTGTTAAAGTACTATTTACTATAAAAAGGCTTATATTATACACACATAATTAATATAAGAACTAAACATAGTTTATAAAAGGCATTAGTAAAGCTATAGTATAAGCGTCTAGAACACTTTAGACTAGCTACACTTTAACACCTTATACAGTAAGCTAAGGGGGTGTAAATTAAAAAAATTATAACAGTCTAATATAACTTATGTAGCAGAGCTAAGATACAATAATAAATTAGCTACACACTGCAAATTAGTAACAGTAGACCTAGTAAAAGACTGTTAATTAATTTCTATGCATACAAAGCATAGAGCATTATAAAAAAGTAGAGTTAAATACTAATTACTAACAAGTATTCTAGCCTCTAGTAAGACCTCTACTTTAAAAATAATAAGCTTACTAAATTAATTATTAAAGCTTTTATAATCTTTATTTTTTTTCTAAAAAACTATTATAACATTACTATAAAAGTTATTAAAGCTAATAATAAGATTATAATAGTAAAACTAGAGGTAGAACGCTAGCTAGCATTACATAGAATAACTGTTAAGCCTTTAGCACTAGATACACAAGCCTAGAACAGAGAAGCTAAACGCTTAGGGGGTGTAAATAAGAAGAAGTTATAGGCTATGCAACTAGATGCTAACCTACTATAGGACATATAGCTATACATTACTAGAGCTAGCGTATACCTATATAATTAAACGCTAAACTATGCTAATAACTAGAAGACACTATATAAGATCTTCTTTACATAAGCAGCTCTAAATAATAGAGTTATTATATTAATTTAAAAGCTAAGCTTTACATATCTAAAAGCCTATAGCTATAAAGCATTTATAATAACTAATAACACACATTAGAATAAATCTAAGCTACAGAGGCTAGACTTAAAGGCATAGATTAGATATCTAGTTAAGTACTAATTATTAAACATCTACTGTGTATAGATACTACTGCTAGTAAATGTAATCTATATATATAATATTATTTTTAATAAACACTTAATCTTTAGTAGTAAGCCTAAAGACCTAATAGATAACTTTATATATAACATAGTAAAGAAAATTACTATATACATTAGAATAATTAAGCTTCTAACACCTAGTTATTAGCTAGAAATAGAGTTATTCTATAAAGACAACACTATAGATAATACATTAAATTTTAATAAAGTAAACCTACTAGGCTACTATTAAAAAAGAAAGATTAGAGATAACTATTTATCTTCTTTAAACACTCTACTACCTATAGCATTGCTTATATAGTTAATAGCTAGAGCAGCACTAAAGCTAAGCTAAATAGAGTTGCTAAAGACTATACTATAGGCTGCAGCCTTTATAGCTAGCATAAGATCTAAAAGTGTAAAAAAGCATAGCAGCAAAACACTAGATAAAGTAGCATTAATAAAAATGCTATTTAAAAGAAAGACACTTTATAAAAGCTAGCTGCTACTTTTACTATTAACTTAAAAGTAACTAGAGGAGCACTCTCTACATAAGATGTTTAAGGCAGCAGAAAGAACGCACTTAGATAGTTATTAGATAATAAAATTCTAAACAGAGGTCTAGATAAAGCTAATTAAGGCAGCTAGACAGCAGATTCTAGATTATATGTAGGTGTACACCTATAAGCTTAACAAGCACTATAGATTATAAAGATGTAAAGCGCAACTAGTAGTCTACAGCAATTAATAAAAAAACATTACTACACAAGATACCTACGCTGCTACCCTAGTAAGACGCTTATTTTAAATGCTAATAGTAATATCTACACGCTTTAACTTAAAGCTTAAACAATACAATATAACTAACACGTTTATACATGCAGCAATTAACTGCAATATCTACATGCAGATGCTAAGAGGCTATTAGAAACTAAGTATAATACTAAAGCTTTAAAAAGCACTATACAGCCTATAAATTTCTTCTTTACTTTAGCAACACTATTTTATAACAACTTTTAAAGGCCTTAGGTTTTTAGCTGTTCTATATAAACTTTACTACATAACTAAAGCTAGAATATTTGTCTTCTTTTACGTAGACAACTTTATTATTGCGTATAAGAAAGGCTCTAAAGCAGATGCACAGCGTGTAGTAGACTAGTTACAAGAGAAGTATACCTTAATAAAAGGCAAGGACCTATAATAGTTCCTAAGAGTTAAGATTATTAAAGATTAACAGCAACAAATAATTTAGCTGTTACAGGCATTATATATTAACAAGATAGCTAGGCTAGCTAACAGAAAGGACCTGCAGCATGCTACACCTATAAGTAGGATTAAACTTATGCTGTAATCTAGTTTTGCAACCCTATTAAAAGTAAATTAATATTAGCAGAAGATTAGATCTCTGCTCTTTGCAGCAGTTACTATAAGACTAGACATTGCCTTTGCTACATCACGCCTCGCACAGTTTCTCACGAATCCCGCATCTGACCATCAGGATGCAGCCGATCGAGTCATCCTGTACCTACATGCGACACAGACGTACGCACTTTAATTAGGAGGAGAAGACTACCTTATAGTAGCAAGCAATGCGTTATTTATAGACAATACACTAGATAGGAAAAGCTCTTAGGGCTATGTTATTTAACTATTTAGCAGATAGATTGCATAGCAAGTAAATAAATAAGATATAGTTACAACGTTAACAACAAAAGCAGAATTACTTGCACTGTCCTAAGTTGCTAAGGAAGCTATGTTTACAAGAATGCTCTTTAACAAACTATAGGTTAAGCTGCCTAATTTAACTATTACAATCTAGTGCAACAACAAGCAGACAATCTAACTAGTAAACAAAGAGATATCTCGACTTCAAACCAAGCTCCGACATGTCAACATCCATAACCACTGGCTCCGACAGGAAGTCTCTCGACAAACGATCAAGGTTGTCCATGTCCCCTCCAGCGAGATGCTTGCGGACGGACTCACCAAAGCGCTTCCAGCCAGCAAATGGCCAAGCTTTCTTCAGCAAATTCGGCTAGTTGACGTCA
>NW_022985190.1:88697-128783 GCF_010093535.1 Lindgomyces ingoldianus
TGCAGCAAATTGCAGCATTTTACAGCATGTTGCAGCAAATTGCAGCAAATTGCAGCATGTTACAGCATTTTGCAGCAAATTGCAGCATGTTGCAAGCTGGTCGCGCATAGGGCTAGTGCGCGAGGGACTCGGATCGGCAGAACAAAAAGCCGAGCAACACGAGTAGAGCAGAAAAAAGGATCAATAAATTAAGACAATCAATACAATCAATCAATCATCCCATACATCATATCCAAACCCATCATTCATCTCAGGAAGCCCAGAAACAGTGCTTCAATCTGACAATAATGCTTAAAGTGTTGTCTATCTATAAGCTAGTAATACTAAAGGTGTGCTCTCCTTTATTAGTAATTAAAAGGTAGAGGTTATATAAAGAGATGTGCATGCGCAGCTTTTCTTTATAGTAGTTATAGTATGTCTTAAACTAATACAGTCCTAATTTAGCAGCTCTATATAAGAGTTGTACAACCTAGAGTATTATATTTAGTAGAAAGCTCTAGCGCATCTTCTTTAGTAGCTTTGTGTACAGTGTGCGTATAAGCTTATCTATTAATTAGATGTATACTTATATAATATTACGTAGTTTAAAATGCATTCTGTACATAGCTCTTAGGCTTACTTTTATAGCTAAAAGTAGTCTCTAGCTTATTCTCTAAATAGTTAGTAACTAGGTAAGGATTTCTCCTTTCTTTTTATCTAAGTAGCTAGTAAACACTAGGTGGGATTTTTTATATAGTTAGGTTGTTTTGCCTTTTACTTTTTATATAAGGCAGAGGTTAAAAATTTAACCTTTATGCTTTATTAAGTTGTACACTATAACTTTAAAAGTGCTGTTAGTAATTAAAGTGTTTATCTCTATATAGTCTAATTTCTTAAATAGTTTTCTAGGTGTAGTAATTACACTGTCTATATAGAGCTTAATAAATAAAGCCTAATTATCCTTTTTCTTTTAGGTTAGGAATACCTAGTCTAGACTTTATGCAGGTTTTCTTTACTTTTTACTTCTTTTAGTATTTATATCTTTCCTTTACACTAGTGCAGCATTGCTATCCTAAGGGGCTTAGTCTATAGTAGGCTCTAGTTCTGCCTTTATAACATTTTTATAAGGCTGTTTTCTCTTTCTCTTCTTTAAAGGATCTTTTTATATAGGGATTAGTTTATCTAGGTTATCTGTTGCAGGTAAGTTGTCTTTCTTCTTTTTTTTATAGTACAGTTTAACCTGCGTACATTAGAGCTTTAGTAGGCTATTTTTTCTTTTAATAATAATGTTTCTTTATTTAATGCTCTTAATTTTATATAGGCTAGTCTAGCCTTTCTTCTCTCTCTATGCTATAATCTCTAAGCTAAGGGGGAGGTTAAGAACTTTATATGTTATAAGGCTATTACAAGTGTTAATTACATAATTAATGTTTACTTTTGCATAGTCTTTTTAAAGTATCTTTATTACCTTTTATATAGTGCTTGCTTGTGTAATAATGTCTAGTAATAGTAAAAAGTTTAGGTTAATTTTTAGGTATGCTCTAAAGACTAGCAGCGTAGGTACTAGACTGTGTAGGCTAGCTATGTTGTTTAGAGCCTTAACTGCTATCTGCAGGATAGCCTTATTATTTATATAGTCACCTAGCTTAGTCTTTAGGATGTTAAACGCTTATTAGAGAGGTATGTATGCGCGCTTAACCTTTTTAACTGCCTAATGTGCTTTTACAGGCATCTGCCTATATATAGCTTCTATAATCTTTGCACAAGCTTAAAAATCCTCTAAAGCAAAGTTTATACTAGAGTTATACATAATGTAGTCTAGGGGTCTTTAATAGGTGTTAATCTAGCATTTACATAATGCATCCTAGGTATCTTGTGCGGACATAGATTTTAGGAATGTGGCAGCCTAAAATAATATGTCTACATTAATAACATGTAAGACATCCCTATTATTAATTTATATAATATTAATAATAACCTTATAGTTAAAGTAGGTGTTATCTTTAATTATAAACTTAAATCTTTGTAGGGCCTAGTTATATAATTAGCAAAGGTAGCAGAACTTCTTAATCTTTTCTAGCACTACAGCATTAATGTTGTAGCTAGCGCTAGTTAGCATCTTCTAGAGTCTCTTTATGTAGGGGTGTCTAAATTAGCAGTAGAGGCAGTAAAGTTCTAATTTAGTAAAAAAAAACATAGATTCTTTCTTACTAACATTAAAAAAAAAGTGTCCTTATTTTTATATAATAAGTACAGTAGTTTTATCTTTATATATAATAATATTTAAAATGTTGTTAAAGTATGCTCTAAGTTAATTAGCATCTGCTAGTAATAGCAAGAATAGTGTTAGAGTCTCTAGAATGTAGTATGTAACTAAACTAATTAAGTTCTAGATTTATATAGTACTAATTAATTTCTTTAGTGTCTAGCCTTTAAAGCTAATATCTGTTTAGCTAAGTGTCTAATTAATTTCTATACATAGGTTCTCTTATACATACACCTTAAGTTAGGACTTGCTAATAGTAGAGATCTTTGCTACGCTTATGTTCTATAGTTTGCCTTAGTATACTATACAGTATTAGTTATTAAGGATAAACTGCTTAGCATATTCCTTAGGTTTAATGCTGTAGATGTCCTCTTCTGTTGCATAGTGTAAATAGGCAGCAGAGGTAAGGTAGTTAATAGCTTTTTTAGCATCTTTACTTTCTTATTTTATTTTCTTTATATTATGTAAATTATTCTCTTTCTTAGGGTAACCTTTAAAGTCTTAGATGTATAAGGTAATAGCTTTACATAATAAGGTTTTATTATAGAAATTTTTATATAAGGTAATGTACTAGTTCTTTGCTTATGTATAGTTATTATAAAAGTAGTTTAATAACTAACATCTTTTTTTATAGCAGACAAAGCACTTCTTTATCTGTGTGCAGTTGTCTCTAGATTATAGCCTAAACCTAGATAGAGATCTTCTATGTTGTCTTTTTCTGCGCAGAGGGAAGCTTTCTTTTTGTTGTGCAGACTCTTATTGTGCAGAGTTGTATTAGCAGTTTATGTAGTATACATTAGGCAGTTTCTAAAGGTATTAGTTTACCCTTTAGTCTATAGTAACTTAAAGTAATGCCTGTAGGTCACTAAATAAGGCTTTACATAAGGGCTTAATAGTAAACATAGCATGTTCTAGTTCTAGTTGTCCTTAACAGGCTTATATAATAGCAGTGTGCAGTAGAACATCCTCTTAGAATTTTATTTTTAGTGCCTTTTATGTAAGTGTAAGCTTGTTAATTATTATTTTAAGGACTTTATATAAACTCTTGTTAGAGTTTTTTTATTAGCATTATATAAAAGTTATTATTATCTAGTCTATCTAGTACTAGCTATAGTTTACATTAGTGTTAAAGTAACTACTTAAGGTGTTATACAAATGCTTCTAGTCATGTCTAGGGCCTATGTTATGCATATAGTACATATTTGCCTAACCTTTTAGGATATCTAGAAAGATGTCTATGTACTAAGTTTCCTAAATATTTAGCTATTAACATAGATTAATAAAGATCCTTATTTTATTTATAAAGATATTATATAGTTAACTTATGTAGTTATTATTTTTTTTTTATACTTTTTAGAATTATATAATCTTGTCTGCTAGGAGTTTTTCTTTAGCAGTTTCCCTCTAGGGTGGAAGTTTGTACAGGCTGTAATGTGGTATAGATTGTGCAGGTGGTATCAGTGGTGCATACACTACTGCAGGCGGTGGTGTGTACGATTGAGGGTGTGGAGCAGGCGTTGGGTAGGGTGGCATGTATTGTTCGTACAGTGATCAGTGTAGTGCTGGCTAAGGTGTAGGAGCAGGTAATACTAGTATGTTTAGTGTTAATAGCAGCATTATGTTTAGTCTGCTTCTGTGCAGAGCCTTATATAGTAATAAAGGTTATGTATAAAGCCTTTCTAGTGCAATTGCCTTCCTTTATGCTATATTGTACAGCTTCTAGGCTTAGGTACTTTTAGTGCCTAGCTGTAGTGTAATTTCTTTGTCCTTTAGCACTTATATAAGCTCCCTTTTAAACGCGCAGCTAAGTGCTAAGAAGTCTTATAGTGTCTATCCTTTAAAATTCTCTTGTCAGATATGCGCACCTACTGTCAAGACAGGAGGAACGTTTGACGAAAGCTGCTACATAGTACGAGCAATAAGCTCGAACAGTATGTTGCTGCAAATTGCAGCATTTTGCAGCATGTTGCAGCAAATTGCAGCATTTTACAGCATGTTGCAGCAAATTGCAGCAAATTGCAGCATGTTGCAAGCTGGTCGCGCATAGGGCTAGTGCGCGAGGGACTCGGATCGGCAGAACAAAAAGCCGAGCAACACGAGTAGAGCAGAAAAAGGATCGATAAATCAAGAAAATGAACACAATCAATCAATCATCCCATACATCATATCCAAACCCATCATTCATCTCAGGAAGCCCAGAAACAGTGCTTCAATCTAACATCTCTATGTACGCACTTAGAAAGGTAGCGCCTTTCTAAGTTATTATATGTAGATTAGCAATTGCGTAACCTGCGTATAATTAAGTCTACAGGCTTATTGGAGCCTCTAACATGTTAATCTTGTTATTCTAGTACTCTAGGCTAGTCTTGTTCTGTAGTGTTGCCTCTAATATCCCTGTGTCCTTTGTAAGTTGTTTATATAATAGGAATTATTCTTTGTTCTTTCTATTATCACGTAGAGTTGTTAGTTGCTAATAGGATTCTATTATAATAGTATAGTTAATTGCTTTTCTAGTGGATTGCGCAGGTACTGCTGTTGTCTAGCTGCTAGGTTGTGCAGCTTTAATAGCTTTAGTGTGCACCTTACACTATCTCCTCTTTACTTTGTACAGTAGCAGAGCTTGCTGTATAATGCAAAAGATTAATGTGCTATTGTCTAGCTACTAGGTTGTGCAGCTGTAGTAGCTTTAGTGTGCATCTTACACTATCTCCTTTTTACTTTGTACAGTAGCAGAGCTTGCTGTATAATGCAAAGGATTAATCTACTATCTTAAAGAATAGGTAACTAAACAAAGTACCTTATAAGGCGTAGGTACTCTGCTATTACTTTTCTTAAGGGATAGGTAACAAAATAAAGTACCTTATAGGGCGTAGGTACTCTGTTGTTACTCTTACTAATTTGCAGTTAATTAAATTAACTACTAATTAGTGTTAAATAGGCTCTAACAGCTAGCTGCTTATAGTATAAGTACTTAAGTAGCAAGAGTAAGAGTAGTGTACAGTGTGCACAGTGTACAAGGTAGGTAAGGTAAGGGCAACATGTTTCTAGTTCTATTGCTCTTGTCTTTCCTCTGTACAGAGGAAAAGGGGGATATCTAGATGTTCGCGCACAGAGGTTCGCGCACGAGCATCATGTGACATAGATACGTGATCCTGCTCGTGCGCGATCGCTCGTATCCAGGCCGCGACGCTGCTGCTGCGTACGGACACTTAATTTTTATAATTTTTCTTTTTTTATATAATTTTTAAATTAACATAATATTAATTATAAGCCTTTTTTTATTTATTATACTAAGCTTTATAAGACATTTATATAAAGATCTTAAGTCTATGCATAGTATAATAGGTATTAGAGGTAGTCTAAGTATATGTATAATCTAGTTAATTATTATGCTTAGTGTAATTATGTAGTTAAACTCTTCTACTATTCTATATAATTTACTAGCTAGTATAGAGCAGGTAACCTATTTACACTTAGAAGAGTTCTAGTGTATAATATTACTTATAATTTTAAAGTTATATAAGTTTCTAGTGCACTGCTCTATTTTAAAAATAATAAAAAAACTAAGCTATAAACTTAAGTCTTTATTATTTATAAATAATTTATTAGTAAAAATAAACAACTTTATATAAAAAAAATTAAGTAGTATATATAATAATTTTTAATTTTAGTTATTAATTTACTAATAGATTTATACATTTAATACTTTAATATTATTATATAATAGTAACATAACTTAAGCAGTAGTAAATAGGTTAAATACTGCCTTAGGTTAACATATAAACGCAATATAGGTGTCACGGTATCCTCCCCGGATCCCAGACATAACCGTATTAGACGTGTACTAGAGTATTATTAGTGCACGTCTGACATAAACACAACACAACACAGACATAAACTTAAGCACAAACCGCCTTAACACTAACTAAACCTAGAATAGGCTTAATTTATACTTAAAGCGCTTAGACTTCTAAGCTAAGTATTTAATTACTAATTTCCTTCTAAACTTTTTTATTTCTTACATAACATCTTGTACCTACTATAATACTTTACATAGTAATTAAACTAGACCTCTGTAAAGCTCTATAACCTTACTTATGCATAATTATAACATTATATTGTGTTAAAACTTTAGCTAAGAATAGCCTCTAAATCTAATTTAATAAGCTTAGTACTTATATAACTTTAAGCTATTAAAGTAAGCTAAGAAGCCTTTTAAAAAGCGCTTACTTTATAGAAAAGCTGCTATGTTATAAGCTTTAAAGCTTTTTAAAAAGACTTTAAAAAATAGCTTTACATTATTAAGCAGTTTATTTCTGCTTTAACTTTTATTATAGTAGTAGAAACTAAGAACTTACTAGCCTTAAAGCTTACTTAGAAGTCTAGAGATAGCTTAACTCTTTTCTGCTTAACGCTACTTACAACTTATAACTCTTTTAACTTAGTAATAAAATCTAACTAACTCTCTAATCCCCTACTGTTTAATAGAAAATAAAAAGACCTACTTTCTTTTCTATATAAGCTTTAATATAAACTTAAAGAAAATGTAAACTAATTCCCCTCTAAACACTTTTAGTTACTATACACTTACTTTTAACTTAACTACAACATAACAGCCTTAATTAACTTACTAATAGATAAGAATATTATTAACTTAGATTAATTTATAGTGTTTTTATAAGTAACTTATAGAAACTTAAATAAAAAGTTAACAGCTCTAAGTTGCCTAAACACTTTATAATAAAAAAGAAAAAGCTTTACTTTACACTTTACTAAGTTTTACTAACTTATATTTAATATAAGCCTAAATAAGATAGGTCTAATTATAGCCTTATATAACTCCCTTTTAACTAAACTGTAATATGCTATAGTAGAAGAACCCCTTCTAAACAACCTTAACGCGTATGCAAACTTAATTGCTACCTATAATAATAACATAAGGTTCCTCCCTGTATAAGCCCTAATACGCCCCTAAACTAGCGCAGTTGCAAATAAAGACTTTAATATAATAAAAATTAATTTAAATTATGCTTTAGTTAGTTCTAGAAAGTGTAAAGATTATAAAAAAAAAGTTAATGCTTTAAGTGTAGTAAGCATAGTTATATCTTTTAAAACTACTTTATTCCTCTTCCTTAAGTCTATGTAAGTAGCGCTGCTAGCACTTATTAAAGATTTTTACTATTTTAATTTTATTTTTGTAAAGGCTTTAACTTATATTTAAGCCCTAATTTCTCTTACTACTTTTAATGTAGCTGCAGCTATAGCAGTAGAAGCCTGCAAAAAGGCTTGTCTTAGGGCTAAGTTGCTCTTTAGAACTAATTTAACACTAGATTTTTACTAACTTATAGGCTAAGTCCCCTACTAATAACTAAAAGTACTAAGTTAATATTTTTATATGTTTATAATAAAGAACTGTATTAGCTCTAATATAAGCTCTTATTAACTTAGGAGTAAACAGCATAGGTTACATTAATAAAAAACTAGCGCATAAACTAAATCTTTAATTAACACTACTTACCTAAATAATTTACCTAACTAGATTTAATAGAAAATAACTTAAAAAAAGTTCTATCTTTTGTACTATAACTATTATAATTACCTACTAATACTATAAGAAGCAGATTAAGCTCTATGTAATAAACATAGAATATTATAACCTAATTCTAGAATAACTATAGCTATATTAGCATAAGGTTGCTTTTAATTACTAAAAGTAAGTTTTAAACTTTAACTTTTTCTAATGCTAAAATATATGCTTACACTTACACCTAAATAACACCTAAGTAGCACTTAATATAGAAGGTTTTTAGACCTACTTTTTAATAACCTAGAGAAGAACTACTTAAGTAAGGCTAATAAGCTAGGCCTTTTACTAAAATAAGCTATATAAAATAATTTAACAACTACTTAAACTTAAAGAAAAGAAAGCCTTTAAGAAATTTTTACTTACCTAATTTAAACATAAACTAGGACTTAAACAGCAGATAGACATCTGCTATATAGAACCTGCCTTATTTATAACCTTAGCTTAACAACTAGATTATAAAATCTACATAGTTATAATTTTTAATATAGACTAAGCTTTAGCTCCCTAAAAATGCACTAACTTAAGGATAATAGTCTTTTAAGACTACTATAACTTATTACATGTCTTTTTTTAAGACAAGTCTAATAAGCTTTTAATATAACATCTATATAATTACTAAATAACTTTTAAGCCTAGTAAACAACCTAGTTATAGGCTACTATATAAGATGTTACTAAATAAATTAAAAGTGCTTTAAAAATACCTTAATAAGAACTTAGAAAAAGGGTTTATTTAAGCTAGCTTCTTACTAGTAGTGTTACTTATACTATTTATAAAGAAACCTAAGGGTAGGCTTTAATTTTATGTTAACTACTAAAAACTAAACACTATTACTATTAAAAACTAATACTTAATTTCTTTTTTACAGGAAACTCTAAGCTAACTAAGTAAAGCAAAGTATTTTATAAAGTTAGATATTATTACTACCTTTAATAAGCTAAGAATAGCAAAGAGTAATAAGTAGCTAACAGTGTTTTAGACCTAATATAAACTATTTAAGTACCTAGTAATGCCCTTTAGCTTAGCTAACACGCCTAGTACTTTTTAACATTTTATAAATAACTTGCTCTAACTCTACTTAGATGTGTTCTGCACTGCGTATATTAATAACATTCTAATCTACAGTAATAGCCTTTTAGAGTATAAACAGCATGTACGCCTAGTGCTAAAAGCTATAAAAGAAGCAGGTCTATAACTTAACATAAATAAATGCAAGTTCTACTAATTAAAAGTTACATATTTAAGATATATAATTTTTATAAATAGCATCTAAATAGACTCTATTAAGGTTTAGACTATGCTAGATTAGTAATACCTAAAGAATGTAAAAGATGTTTAAGCTTTTATAAAATTTACTAACTTTTACTAATAATTTATTAACAACTTTTTATAGTAAGTAAGCCTTATAATTACACTTACTAAGAAAAAAATCTAATTTAACTTTAACTTAAATTACTAATAGTTTTTTAACTAGCTAAAGAAAGCTTTTACTAAAGCCTTAATACTCTACTACTTTAACTTTAAACTACTAATACTTGTAAAAGCTAATGCCTTAGACTATATAGTAGTAGAAGTTCTCTTCTAGACTAAGCTAGATAGGACTATTTAGCCTATTACATATTTTTTAAAAAGAATAAGTCTTATAAAAGGTAATTATAAGATCTACAACAAAGAATTACTTACTATAGTACACTGCTTTAAATAATAGTAACCTAAACTAGAAGGTGCAGCGCATCTAATATAGGTCCTATCTAACTATAAGAACTTATAGTACTTTATAACTATAAAATAACTTAGCTACTAATAAGCTTATTAGTTTAAATACTTATTTTATTTTAATTTTAAAATTACTTATTATCCTAGTTAAAATAGAGAGAAACTAGATGCCTTTATAAGGTAATTCTAAGACATCTTTACTTAGAAAGAAGTGTAAAAAGCTTAACACTAAACTCTACTTTAACCTAAGCTATTTTTAAACCTTAACTTAAATAAAATAGATTAGATAATTAATTAAATTATTACTAATAAGTATCTAAATAATAAATTTATTTAAGAAACCTTAAACCTACTCTAAAACAGCGCTAGTTAGTTAAAGAAAGTAACACTAGCTAACTATAAAAACTAAAATAGTAAGCTATATTACTATAACTAACTTATAATCTCTAATTCTAATAAACTAAGAATTAAACTACTTTAAATTATACATAACTTACTTGTTAGAGGACACTTAGGCAAAGAAAAGACTCTTAACCTACTATAGAGAGAGTACTACTGGCCCCGCATGTTCTATACTGTACACTAATACGTATTATGTTGCTATACTTGCTGTAAAGTAAAGGCCTTTTAAGAAAGGTATAATAGCCTGCTTAAACTACTTATAATCCTTAAATAAGCTTAAAAAGATATATTAATTAATTTTATTATAAACCTACTTCTATCTAAAGGGTACATAAATATTATAGTAGTTATTAATTACTTAACTAAGTATTAACACTTAATACTATGTTTCTCTATAACTGCCCCTAATATAGCCTAGTTATTCTACTAATACGTATAGGTTTACTATAGCCTGCCTAACATAATTATATTAGACAGAGGTACGCAGTTTGTCTTAGCCTTCTAGAACAAACTTTATAAATAGCTCTAAATTGTCCCCTATTTATCTATAGCTTTTTACCTAGAGACTAACAGCTAGACTAAGAACATAAACACTATAATAAAATAAGTTCTATAAGTGTATATAAACTACTAGTAAGACAACTAGGTAAAATAGTTAGCTATAGCATAGTTTAAAGCTAATAACATAACATCTAAATTAACATAAGTATCCCTGTTCTTAGTAAACTATAGATACTACCTTTAAATAAAATTTAAACTACTTTTAAATACCCCCTAACTAACTTATTAATCTATATAAGTAATAGATGTAAATAGACTTATTAATAAAATTTAAAATATATTTAAATATATTTATAAAAAGCTTACATAGGCTTAAGCTTTTTAATAAGAGTACATAAACTAATTTTAAACCTCTGCCCTTGCGTATGCAGCTGGCAAGAAGGTCTAGCTAGACGCTAGAAATATCTAAATAAACTAATAATTAAAGAAACTTAATTAAAAGAACTTTAGCCCTTTTACAGTAGCCTATATAGTCTTATTGCATACTTACTAATTAATCCTACTTAACAGCATAAAGATACACCCTGTGTTCTATGTATTATTGCTGCGCTAAGTAGCCTCTAAATCTAACTATCTACCTAGACAGCTAAACCTACTACTTAAACCTATTATTATAAATAATAAACTAGAATATATTATAGAAAATGTTAAATAAATCTAGTTTAATAAAAAAAAACATATTTATAAATACTTTATAAAATAGACTAAATACAACAAACTGTTATAAGAACCTATAAAAGCCTTATAAGAGAACTCTGCAGTAACTTAATTCTACACCTAATACTTATCTAAACTAAACTTGTACCCTAATAAAGACAACCTAATGCTAGAACTACTAATATAAAGGATTCCCTTTTTAATAAGGGGGGGGGTACTGTTACAGTATCCTCTCTAGATCCTAGACATAACTATATTAGACATGTACTAGAGTATTATTAGTGCATGTCTAACATAAATACAACATAACATAGACATAAACTTAAGCATAAACTACCTTAACACTAACTAAACTTAAAATAGGCTTAATTTATACCTAAAGTGCTTAGACTTCTAAGCTAAGTATTTAATTACTAATTTCTTTTTAAACCTTTCTGTTCCTTACACAACGTCTTGTACCTACTATAATACTTCACGTAGTAATTAAACTAGACCTCCGTGAAGCTCTATAACCTTACTCGTGCACAATCGTGACAATAGGCACCTTATGCGCGCTGTTTAATGTACTTCTGCGTAGCGTCCTCTGCGTTTAGGTCTACTATATAGAGGTTTTTAGCTTGTTTTTTTTAAGTTAATAAGATTATAGTTTTATTTTATATAAGCTAAAATTTTTTTTATTAAATTTTATAAGCTATTTATATAATAATATTATTTTAAGTTTTATATAAAACTTAGCTTTCTACAGCTCTTTTTTTTTATATTATATAAAATTAGTTATAATAATACTAAAAGTGTTATCTATTTATAGCCTTATAACTCTAAACATTTTTATGCCTTTATATATAATTAATAGGCATAGATTATATAAAGAGGTTTTTATGTAAAGTTTATTTTTATAGTAGTTATAGTATATCTTAAACTAATATAAGCTAGATTCTGCTGCGCTATATAGTAGTTATACAACTCTAAATATTATGCGTAGAGAAAAGCTCTTTTAAAGTTCTTTTAGTAGTTATGTAAATAATATTTATATAAGTTTATCTATTAACTATATATATACTTAAGTAATATTATGTAGCTTATAGTGTATACTATATAAAGCTATTAGTAATAAGCTAATAGCTAAGATTAACCTCTAACTTATTTTCTAAATTATAAAAGACTATGTAAAGATTTTTTTTTTCTTTTTATTAAAATATTTTATAAATACTAGTTTTAATTTTTTATATAGCTATGTTAATTTCTTTTTAACTTTATATATAAAATAAAAGTTAAAGATTTATCTCTTATAAACTAATAAATTATATAAAAGTACCTTAAACATGCTGCCTATAATTAGACTTTTTATTTCTATATAGTCTAATTCTTTAAATAGTTTTCTAAGTGTTATAATTATACTATTTATATAAAGCTTAATTACTAGAGTGTAGTTATTCTTTTTCTTCTAAGTTAAAAACATTATGTTTTATATAAGATTTTTATGTAGTCTTTTATAGCCTTTTTTAGCTAGTTATAGTTCTAGTTTATATAATAAATCTAATACTACTTAAGAAGCTGTTTTGTGCAGTTTATTAATTAAAGTTAGTTACATATATAAATAACCGTTTTTTTTATGCTTATAAAGGATCTTGTTATACTAAGGCTAGTTTGTCTAGATCTAGCAGTTTTTATGCAGGTTTATTCTTATCTTTTATATAATAATATAGTATAACTTATGTGTAGTAAAGTCTTACTAGACTATTTTTTATTTTAATAATAATGTCTAGGGCTTTAATTCCTTTTACTATATGTAGTTCTGTCTATCTTTTCTTCTTTTACTATGTCTTTACTTTAGAACTAAGTAAAAAATTTAAGACTTTATGTAATATTAAGCTATTCTAAGTATTAATTATATAATTAATATTAACTTTTACTTTTTTACTTTAAAGTATTCTTATTACCTTTTATATAGCATTAGCTTATGTAGTAATGTTAGAGGATAGTGCAGAATCTATGTTAATTCTTAGGTATGTTTTAAATATAAGTAATGTAAGTATAAAACTATTTAGTTTTATTATATTATTTAAAGCTTTAACAGCTATTTATAGCACTAATTTATTATTTATATAATTATCTAATTTTGCATAGAGGATGTTATATGCATGTTACAGTAGTGTGTGCGCGCACTTAATCTTCTTTATAGCCTAATAGGCTTCTACTAGCATTTGTTAACACATTACTTTTATAATTTTTATATAATTTTAGAAATCTTTAAATGCAAAGTTTATACTAAAGTTATGTATAATATAATTAGATAAGCTTTAATATGTGTTAATCTAACACTTATAAAGCGCATCTTAAGTATCTTATATAGACATTAATTTTAAAAAGGTTACTGCTTAGAACAATATATCTATGTTAATTATATATAGTATGTTTTAGTTACTAATTTATATAACATTAATTACTATTTTATAATTAAAGTATAAATTATTTTTAATTATAAACTTAAATTTTTATAGTGCTAAGTTATATAGCTAATATATATAGTAAAACTTCTTAATCTTTTTAAGTATAAAAAGATTAGTGTTGTGTCTAGCGTTCTTAAGCATTATGTAAAGCTGTTTTGTATAAGAATAGCTAAACCTTCTATGTAGTTGTTAAAGTTTATGTTTTATAAAAAAAAAATTTTTTTTTTTTTATATATTAAAAAATAAGTAACTTTATTTATATATAACTAGAACTTTAATTTTATTACTTTATATAATTACATTTTATATGTTGTTAAAGTACACATTTATCTAGTCTATATTAGTAAAAGATAGTAAGAAAGGTGTTAGTATATCTAGTATATAATATGTAACACTACTAACTAGATTAGTAATTTATATAGTACTAATTAATCTTATTAATTTTTATTTTTTAAAGCTAATACTTTTTTAATTTAGTGTTTAGTTTACTTTTATATAAAATTTTTTTTATAAGTATGCTTTAAGTTATAACTTTTTTATAGTAAAAATTTTTGTAGCACTAGTATTTTATAGTTTACCTTAGTATACTATATAATATTAATCTTTAAGAATAAACTATTCTGCGTATTCTTTAGGTTCTAGGCTGTATATGTTCTTTGCTGTTGCACAGTAAAGAAATGCAGTAAAGGTAAAGTAGTTAATAATTTTCTTACTTTTTTTTTTATTTAAGTTATTATTATATAACTTTTTTTCTTTTTACTTTAGTTTACCTTTAAATTTTTAAATGTACATGCTTACTTTTTTACATATTAAGGTCTTATTATAAAAATTTTTATATAAAAAGATGTACTAGCGTTTTGCATAAAATTAATTTATATAAAAATAATTTATTAACTAATATTTTTTTATAGTAGATAAAGCATTACTTTAATTATATAAAAAAGTGTAATTTAAATAATTTTTTATATCTTTTTAGACTTTTTCTATGTTGTTAGAAGCTAATTATATAAAAAAAGTTATATCTTTTATTAGTGTAGTACATGTCTTTTAGTTTATTTAAGAATATGTTATTCTGCTAATTAATTATAACCTAAAGTGCTAAATAAAGGTTACTATATAGTGCTTTATATGTAGGCTTAATTAAAAATATTACTTATTTAAGTTTAAGTTGTCTTTAGCATGCTTATATAATAGTAGTGTAAAGCAGTATCTTACTTTAAAATTATAAACTAAGAGCTTTTTATATAAAAGTAAGCTTATTAATTATAGCTTTAAAAGCTTTATATAAAGTTTTTATAAAGTTCTTTTACTTAATTTATGTAAAGCTTATTATTATTTAATTTATCTAATACTAGTTATAATTTATATTAGTATTAAAGTAATTACTAAGCTATTTATATAGGACTTTTTACATCTTTCTAGGGCTAATATTGTGAAGGTAGAACATGTGTGCACAGCCTTTAAGAATATTAAAAAAGATGCTTATATATAAGGCTTTATAAATAGTAAGGTGTTAGCAAAGCTTAATAAATACTATAGCCTTATTAGCTAGAATATTATATAGTTACCTTATGTAGTTATTTTTTTTTCTTTTATGCTTTTTAAAATTATACAACTTTTTTAGGTGTAAGGTTCTTTACTATAATATCTTATATAGGTAAAAGTTAGTATAGATTATACAGTAATTAAATTATATATAGTAGGTATAAGCTTTAAGAAACCTTATGCAGAGCTGTAGCTACAGGAATATGTAGCTGCCTAGTTATGCTCTTATATAGTAAGCTATTATAAAGTAGTTGTACTAATTATAAAGAAAGTATTAAGTCTATAGGTAATTTATATAGAGACATTCTCTATAGCATTAGAACTAACGCTAGTAGTAATAGTTTAGTATAATAGTTTAATAAAATAGTAAAAGTGTGTTTTTTTTTATAAGTTTATATAGTATAATAGCTTTTATTTTTTTTTAAAACTAATACTCTTATTCTATAAGGTAGTAATTAGTTTTTATAAAAATAGTTAGCTAAGATCCCTAAAGTGTATAAGCTTCTACTTTATAAAGTTGTCTTAAAAGTTTTTAAGTGTTTATATATCTGTTGCGCTTAACATATAAAGTTTTATAATTAAGTTAGCTATGTATAAATTAAGCTTTTTTTTAAGTGTGTTATTTAATAGTTTAATTTTATTTACTTAATTTTTAATATTTATCTGCTTTACTAGAGTCTTTACTAAAATGCCTATAAAAGGTATGTATTAGTTATATATAAATATGTTATGTTAGCTAGTTATAGATAAAACTAGCATTGCTTATTACTTTATAGTAGTTAATTATGCGTTATTGCGCGCTGTTTTACTTCTTATTATACACTACCTCTAAATAGCCTTATGTAAAAAGATAAAATAGACCTTCTAGCATTAAATAAGCACTACTATTTATATAATACCTTTAAATAGTATTATATAGACAGGTTTCCTACTCTTTATTAGGTAACTAAATAGAGATTTTTAGCTACTTATATATAAATTAAACTCTATCTTTACTCTTACTAATTTATAGTTAAATTAGTAAAAAAAAGAATTCCTTTTATACATAATTTTTTAAATAGAAAGGTATAAAAAAAGCTTTCTGTTTTACAGCATTTAAACTACTAATTAGTGTTAAATAGACTCTATGCTAGCTATGTAAAGTAAAAAGGTTTTGCACAGTGTACACATCACGCGGGGGGGGGGGGGGGGGGGGGGGGGGGGGGGGGGGGGGGGGGGGGGGGGGGGGGGGGGGGGGGGTTGCAGGTAACTGGTGTTAATTCTTCTTGTTCTAAGTCTGTGCAAAGGAAAGGGTATTTATCTGTCTGTGCGTACAACTGTGACACAAGACTATGTCACGTGACGCCCAACCGCGTATCTAAATACTGCTATTTAGACATGCAGCATATTTCTTTAAAAGTTTTATATTTTATTTAAAAGCTTAAAGTGTAAGCTATATTTAATGTTTTTTTAGTATGTTTAAGTAGTATTGTTAGAAATACATTAGTATAAAAAAAGTAGTTTAGTAGAGTCTTAGTAAAAGTAAGTAACTTAGGTGTGTAAGCAACTTGCCTGTAAAGTACATTATATAGATAACTATAATTTCTAATAGTTTTAAAAGTAGGTTTTACTTTTACATTTCTTATTTTTATAAATCTAGTATAATTAATTAGCTAGCTAGCTTTAGATTTAATTTTAATTTTAAATATTAAGTAACTACTAATTTTTTTTATATGCGAAAATTCTTTTATTTTACTTTAAGTAGTAACTTTCCTATCACTTTACGCTTTATGCTTCCCGCCAACAGTTTTTTTTACAACTACTAAGATAAGCTGCTTATTAGATCTATTCTATAAGCTATTATCTTACTACTCTAAGCTAAGATGTATTTTAAGCCTAACTTGCTGAAGCTTAAACATTAGCCTACTGTATTACATAGCCTACTACGTTAGTATTTCTAATCTAAGCAGCGAATTATAGCAAGAGAAAGCTAACTAAGCACTTTAGTGCTTAGAAGAGCGCCGATCTTTCAGCGCTTAGTGTTCGATGCCTTGTTGTAACGTCGGGGCTCTCGGAATCTCGTTGTCGGCTTGCAAACTCGCGCAAGCAAGCAATTTAAAAACTAACATTTTAATGTGACATAGCATTCCTTGCACTAGTTACTGTTGAGGTACTATCTCATGGCCGTTTATTAAAGAGGTACGTAGCCTTTATAGGGCCGTTCGTACCAATCAAGCCACTCAAACGCGTTGTCTAAACGATTATACATATCAATATATTCCATCACGCCCATGTACATCCAGCCAACCTCCTCCCAATTCTCATTAGTTTCGCCATCTTCCCAGCCCTCAGCCACTGCAGCGACCCTGTCCTCTTGCCAATCTGTCGTTAGAATCTTGATTACTGGAAACCCTCTCATAATGGATGCATCCAGCGAGCGAAGGCAAGCCTCGTCCACGAATAAGCAGAAGTTCCACCTCGAAGGGAGACAGGACACAGGATGCTTCGCATCATGAACGTCGTTGCTGAGTAGCTTGTACCGAACTTGCGCGCTTCCACCATACTTCTCTGGGTTGCGAAGCCGCGGTGTTAGGTCATCGGCAACCCAGGCCCGGAATGCATTGCGTACTATATGCGCGTTAGCGTCAGCGAGCGTCTCTTCATTCTCAATGACAGTCATCTCGTGGCGGGGGAGGAGATCGCTCCGATTTGAAAGTGACAGAGTGTCCGCGATGGTCGAACGCAGACGATCGAGCATGCATACCCAAGGCGTGTCGCTGTCCACGCCATAGACAGTGCGAAAAACGACAAATCCCCATGGAGCGTTAGGCCGTATGGCATGGTGGTTGACGCTAGCATCGATGTTATGATATTCCTTTGGAAAGCTCGCAATAGTCGGCTCGAGTGGCGACTTGACCTCTTGAATTGTGTTGAGAGCGTCCTTAACATCTTTCTGAATGGCTGACGTCCCCGCTTCTCGATCTTTGGCGAGGGGTGTGGGTGGGTTGACTTCAGAACGATTGGAGAGTGATTGTCGGTGTTGGCTTTGCGGCTTGATGAGCGACGCCGAAATAACTGGGCGTGTTGTGTGTGGAAAGAAGGGGCCGGCTAGCTGGAAAAGCCGTGGCAGGAGGCGAGTTTGCATTCTCAGCAAGAACAATTAGAATTATTAGTTGCTACACGTCTTTAATGTTTGTTGGTTACACTAGAACGTGGTAATGTCCGCATGTTGCAGTCATGTGTTTAGGCTTGTGTTCAGAGCTGCAGGTGAGATTACTTACAGTTGTTTGCGAAATAGTATTGTTACAAATGAAAAGCAATAAGCTGCGAGGACTAAGCATATGTTGCTAAAAGACATGCAGAGTCTAAAGAGCTAGCATGATAGGAACAGACGATGCGGGGCGTAGCTTATGTCACTGGTTACGTAACGCTAGTAGACGTGGCTAAGGGCTGTAAGACGTAGAATAGAGTGCTAAGGCTACAACTACTCTAGTCTTAGCTATAACTAAATTGCAGAATAAAAGAATATATAAAAGGCATTAATCTTTCTTTCTTAAATATCTCTTTATAGTTAACGTATTCTACTATTAAACCTATTAAAATATTAAACCTAACAAAATCTCTTAGTATTGTAAACACTATATATAAGACTATAATTTTATTTGCAACTAAATAAAGAACCTGTGTACAACATTCTTATATCTAATTCTAGTGCTTCTTCTTTATTCTTTTACATGTATAAGTGTTATGCCTAGTCTTACAGTTTGTACAGCGTTGTAGAGCTAGTTAGGCTCTTTCTTAATCACTACTACTATAAGCCTTTAGATCTTTAGAGTCTTTAGACAACAGTTAGTTAAGTTATAGTTAAGTAGGTAATTAAGCTAATTACTTCTATAGCTAAAGATTAATAACAATATAATAGAATTAGCTAAAATTTAATATAGTATAAAATAAGCTTGTTTTAGATAGACCTTAAATTTAATAATAATATATGTTAGAAGGACTATCCATTCTTATACAGTCAGGATAGTCCGTGACTATAGCCACGGGGATGGGGGTGAGAGCTAGTGCACGGAAGCTTGGTTACAATAGATCTGATTATTGTGAGTCGTCAAAGGACTCGACTATATACTAGTCGGTCACGTGACTAGTCAGATGACAGTCATGTAATCTTGGCTCGGAAGGCAAGCCTTCCGGGGTCGGGTCGAAGGTCTTCCGTGCGACATTAATGGGAAGAGGAATTGCGTGCGAATACTGTCTGAATACTGTACAGATAATATACTATATAGTTAGAAAGTTACATTAAAGTGCAGTTATAAAGGTATTATAATGCCTTGTGTAGGACTTAATAATTTACTACTTTTTTAAATCTTATTAAAAATAAGTTATAAAAATGTTAGAATATAGTTAAAGAATTTTTTTATAATCTACTAAAATCTTAGCTAGTTTAGATGTATAGTAGAGGAGGTTTGTAATCACATATCACCTAAAAAATCACAAAAGTCCCTTAGCTAGCTAGACAGAGAAAGCGCTTTTAAGCCCCTAATTAGCTGGCCTTATTAGTTGGGGAGCTAGTAGGGGTCCCTCTCCTAGTTGCAGGGTCCTTAGGAGCTCTGAGCTTCTCCGTACAGTGTGCTGAGCACCTGAGATAACCCACCTGTCTATTCTGAACTCTTATTAGAATTCTTAGAAGCTTCTTACCAGTCATCGCTAAAACCTGTATAAATCCAGCAACGACTTCGGTATAAAAAAATCTCGAAGAACAGAGAGCTCCAAAAAGTCATCATGTTAACTGAAAAAGGAGAGTCCATTTCCTGCTCTTTCAGGACCTCACATCGGCTGCGATGTGGACCTTTGAGCATGGATAGATTTTCTCCGCCAAAAAGAGAACACTCTTAGAGTCATACGAACCCCAGCGCCCGTAGAACCCTTCAAAAACCAGGAGACAAACTAGAATAGACATCTTCCTCAAAAGCCCAAACTGTTCGATCCGTATGTGGATCCCAAGCCAGCAGCACTCTCCAAAGCATCGTAATTTATCCCCATCTGGAGTTCCTGCCGTCGAATCTTTCAACACAACAGAAGCTGAGAATGCTATGGCGATCTCCCGGAGAATAGCGCCGAGAACGAGAGAAAACACCTTATATAGAGGTTACTAAACTAAAGCATAAGAACCGAGCTCACATGAGTTCGGATTCGTGACTTCCGTCACAGTATAATGAAAGATTAAAATGCTTCACCCATGTCGCGCCGTGGGCCAGAATAAAAAGAAGTACGATGTCATGAATGTTTCGGCCCGGGAGCGGCGTCGCACTACCCCCTCATAACACACACAGCAACACTGAGGTTCGAGAATCAAACAATCCCAAACAGAATGTCCGCTTTTACGTTTCCTTATCAGAACGACCTACTCGTCGTTACATGGGAGCTACAGTTCCAAGCCCACACTCGGCCTGCACTTTTAAACATCCACATTTCTGGCCTTCCTTGCTCTTCACGCTTGATGCTCGAGTATCGCTTTAAAAGGAATTCAATCGCTTCCGAGTGAGCCCTGAGAAAGATTGCGAGGTTTACACCATGTGGTGCTTGCTTCTCATATCGTCAACACTCGAGCAGAACTCTAAAAATACCGCTCCTACTCGGGTGGAGCTCCGAGAAATTCGGCAACAGCCACATGTCGTGTGCCTTGAAAGCCAGTCTTCGAAGCATACTTTTTTCACAGAATACTGGACCCGACAAACCCCCAGAAAGGGTTAGAAACGGCGACGTCCGTGGCTACAGCATTTGGAAACGTTCAGTCAGGGGAACATTATAGAAATTATGGAAGAAACTAGATGGTGGCGTTCTGATGGAGCTAGTTGTCGGCAGAGATGTTTTACGCAAACAAGTCGGAGGCCCCACATGGTGTTGGGTTTCGCAGGAGTGCACACTCAAAGGTATGGAAAGAGGGGATCATGGAGACTCTGTAATAATACCAGAGTCGAATTCCAGCATGGCTCCGGGTCCGAATCTTCAGAGTTTGGTGCAAAAGAGTTGGGAGTAGTTGCGTGGTGGTGTTCTTGGCTTGAGTACCACTTGAAATCCAAGGGAGAATCCAGGCATAGAGACTCGATAATCCTCAAAGCAAGCAGCCATGCCCCTGGGCTCGCGAAGTAAAATGTAAAAGGCAAAGACTGTATGCTGCGGTCCTGGGCCTTCAAAACTTTAAAAACTTGGAAAGAGTTGGAATGGTATTGTCTTTAGCTGGAGTATTCCCTTAAAAACATGACCAAAGGCTAGCATGGAGAAAGTGGAGTAAGATAGCAAGCCCACCGAGTCATGGCTTCGGGACCGCCCCTCTCACGAAGTAAAATGCAAAAGGCAAAAGCTGTATGTTGCGGTCCTGGGCCTTCGAAACTGTTAAAGCTCGCAATGAAATTTGAATGGCGTGCTCCTTCCCTTAAGTACACAATGATAACCAGGTCCAAGCGCTATTATGGAGGTTCTAGAATAAGACGCGAGCACGCAATACCGTGGCTCCGCCTCTCTTGCGAAATAAAATCCCGAATATTAAGAATCTCCAAACGTTATGGCTCTGGCGCTTGCAAACCTTTTACAAATCAGTCAAGAGAAAACAATGGCGGCATCCTTTGCTGCAGCACTCGTAAAGGAAGTAAAATCCAAACGGCATGGACACTCCAGAATATAGATTTTTCTGAGAGAAGCCAATAGCCTCCTGCTCACGTCTCCAATGGAAATTATCGAGTCTCGAAAATCTATGTTGCGGTCCTAGTTCTAAAAACGAAAGCGACCTAAGAATGGATCGAAGAGGTCTTGGCAAAGAGTATACGCAACAACGACATATCTACTCTTCAACTGTTGAGGATAAAGCACATACATTGGGGGTTGAGATTAAGTAATAAATATCCGAAGCACGACTTTTGTAGCAGGAAGCAGCAGTGCTGAGGCGATTGTCCACGGGAAGTATGAGCAATTAAAGTCTTAGCGGAAACGATTTATGAGTGGGGCGGAAAAGTGCGCCCTTGGAGCAGAGACGATGATAAAGAGCAACACCAAGTATGGTGCGTAGAATTTCTCTCGGATTTGAGTTTCATCCCGAGTTTTATCGGATTTGCCTTCCAAAATTTAGGAAGGTTCTGATAGGGTTTTCCAAGATAGGTTTCGTGCACCTCTGATCTGAGTAGCCGCTTTCTGAAAGTGAACTGCTTGTCCTTAATCGCGAACTACTGACACGCGGTAGCCACGTCACTTTTGACGCATCTGTGACTTGGTGCCTTGATGCCTTGATGCCTGACAGCACCTACCTATCCCTGTAAATCTTATCTCGACTTCAGTGCCAAGCCTTCATACAGCGTTCATCCCAAACCAAGCAGACCGCCTCCTTTCTCGAGAGTGTTTCTCTTGAAGCCCAACTCGATATTATGTACCACATTTCCGATTTTCGCTTTAACAACGTCGAAGTGCGTGCCTGATGACAGAAGGTCCCTGTCCAGGGCGATGTTTTGCACCAGGGCCATCCATTCCGGCGCAGGACCCTCCAGATTCCATGCAATACTGATATGGAAGTTGTCAGACCGGTCTATAGCCCCTGGAGTTGCATATTTATGCTTTTTTTCTTTGCTCAAAGTTTTTCTCCGCTTCTTTGTATTGCCGACGGACGTGTTATCCTCTACGGGACCGTCCCCGGGTCCTCCGGTGTAGAGACCAGGGTACCCACACCTCTCTGCGGCTTCGTTGCAGGCGTCTAGCAGTCTGTTGAGCTCGTTCTGCGGTGGCTTTGCGATGGAAAGGACAAGGAACCATCGATTCCTCTCGAAATTGGGGACCCATTTTAAGCTCGCGAAACGAATGCCGAATGGTCTCACGGCGGCTTTTCGTAGAGAGCTCGTTAGAGTGTCTAGGCAGGCGTCACGGTCACCAGTCTGGATTTGAAGTGTCCGAGACAGCGAGATGTGCAGAGGCAGCGATGCGCCGAGGGGCGAGCGCAGGAGAGGAATGATGTCCGGGACAGGAATTGGATTGGCGCGAGTGCTGTTCGCATTGTGGATTGATGCAGAGATGGAGTCGATGAGGTCCTGTAGCTTTTCGGACTCTGTATGCGAAGGAACCCCTCGGCCGCGTCAGTCCTTTGTTCTTTCCTGAGGCTTCAGGGCCCCGCCCGGCGCATTGAGGTAGCTTTGGTGAGGGAGACATACACTCTAGATAGACATGGCTGGGCCAATTGCCGTCAATATGCGGGACTGCACGCTTCCTTCCGCCGTGCAGACTCGGATCGTCGCAGGTGCTGACGCGCATATTGACCGAGTACAGATCGTGGAAGGCAGCCGGCAGGGGAGGTAGGTTAGAGCTCGAGCTGGGCTCTTCGCGCTTGCGTTTCACAGCCACTGTTGAGCCTGCTACCGGCTGAGTCGGCGGTGGGTAGGCATCGGATTCTGCCTTTTTATAGAGGCTGCCCTCATCGGAATCGGAATCGGAATACTGCACCAGCACCAGGGCCATTGTAGAGATAGAGGAATGAGCGCACTGCAGGCGCGGAGTTTTCGGGTAGGGACGATCCAAGTCTGAAGATCCCTGTGGAAGTGACGACAGCCCTAGCGCCTGCTTTTCTTAGCTAGCGCCGCTCAGCGCCCCGAGCTCCTACCCTCCAGCACCAGATGACGTATCCGCGATTGGCCGATTGAGGTGGTTGCTGCCCGCTGCGGCGAAAAGGGAAGTAACATGTGTTACGCGCGTTCCTGCCAAGTCACTGGCCTTTCCTTTTTAGCTGCTATCTCTGCCAACCCTCACCTGCGTTCGTCTTCATTGATCACCTCGTCTCATATTGTACCTGGTCACCTGTGATTTGCCCCATCTCACCCTTCAAGTTGCTTCGTAGTGTCTTTGAGAGCGTCTCCAGCAGCACTGCCTCCATCATGGGCGACGGTGACAAGGAAGGGGCAAGTTTGCGTCACTTCTTTACATATCCTCATATTAACTTGCTCAGGCCCAACCCCAGCACTCCCTCATCGGCGCTCTCGTTGAGCCAGACCCAAGTGACGACACCGGCCTGAACAGCCACTTTGGATCCACGTTTGCTCCTCGCCGGAATCCACCTTCTCCGCCGGCTTTTGCTGGTCTCAGGCAGAGCCCATCCGTCGGCATCCGCCCTCAAAACACCGGCAGCACCATCGAAACCAACCCTTTCCGCCGTTCAAGGGCCTCCTCAGTCTCCAGGACTCCAACTCTCGTCAACCATGGAGAATCTCCTCCTTGGAGACGGTATGAGTACCCTTCTCCTCCCAATTCTGCCAGTCCCCACAAGGAGCACTTCTCGCACCGTTCCGAAGCTTTCGGATCACTGAACGAAGGAGGACGTCCTCGACGATCTAGTCAACCCAATCAACCTAGTTCCTCCCCTTCGCCATCGAAAGGTGGGGTCCTCGTTCGTGGTGGCTCTCTTCGTGAGCGTTACCCGGGAGATAATTCCCATAGACCCCTTGATGTCATTCGCAAGGACACTAAGGCTGCCAATCGTGCTTACCATCTCAGAAAGAAGAACTTCCAGGGCGCCGATACTATCGATCGCCTCGATCGGAGCGGTTTAAGCTACCACCATGAGGGGCCGTACGACGCGGCCAACTTTTCCAGAAACACGAACTGGAAGCACAGCCCCGTTGCTGCGGTTCGAGATTCCAATGAAGAGGCATTGAGGGCCACCCCGAGGGAGAACATCATTGACGCAGTGACGAGGCACCGTCCCCTCGAAGGAGTTGCGGTTGTCCCGCCCGGCGTGCCCGATAAATTCGGTCGGGTGCTCGACTATGAGGAGGGAGCGGACTTGATGAGGGAGCCGGGTGCTGACTACAAGCGATGGCCTGGTGTGGTAAGCTGCCTCCTGCAACCCCCCACCCCTCTCCCCCCCTTTTTTTTTTTCACCAACCAACCACTAACTTACTACAGGAATATCTCCCTGGCGATCTCAAAGGGAAAGGCGAGCCCTCCTACTCCATAGAGAAAGCCCTTAAAGACCACAAGCAATATGGAGACACCGGTATTGAACTGTCCACCCGCCGCCGCAACCAGTCCCTCGGTGCTGCCGATGCATCAAGCGTTCCCATCGAAGCCCTCGATGACGGAGCAGGCGTCGGAAGGAGCAATACTACTGGGAAGAGCATAGGCGGTTCTTTGAAGAAACGATTCGGCAGCCTACGCCGACGACGAGCCGAGACTTAAACATACACACCCCATGGAGAAACGACGGAAATACACAATCACGCGAACTAATGCCATACATGAGGTTAGTAGGGCTGACGGCGATTATGCTGGTGACATGGAGCGCTCTTCTATATATAAGTATGTTCATGGGCTGGTTCTCCTTTGTCAGTACGCAGCGCGCGGTATACGACTGAACAACAAATGATGGATAGATCGGTATACACACAACAAAACTAACACGGAATGGCTTGGTACGCCACGGTAGTCGTAGTATCTAACTCATGAGATATGATCAATTGCTCCAATCTCGATCACGCCACTACCTGGTTAGATTACTTTATCGACTCCATGACTCTTTATTCCTCTGCCTTCTAGAACTCCGTCATACTAAGTCTATGCCAATTGAGCCTAAACTGTAATTCTCATTTGAACCTGGTCAGGTTTATTGAAATCCTGAATCTGACACTGTCGATCGCGGTTCCCGTTCTTGGTATTAGTGGGAAAGTAGAATCGGCATGACACCATGATCGGCACTGTGCCCCTATCGGCCAGCCTCGTCCTTGATAATGAATCCTGTTCAAGACCATGAGGCTTAGTGGAGCGCAATCAATTCCAATTCCTGAGACGAACGACAGCTACAACCAGAGGGATCTTCATGGCACATCGTAACTCGTATGAGGCACTCACATTTGGCGAAGAGATAGTGTTCACTGTCTCCATCTTGACATTGCATTGTAGTTTCGATCAGGTCAATCTGATGTCTTAGTGTACCCCGACTACTCCTGGAGGTGTTCCACAAGCAGTCATGACAAAACAAAACTAGTGGAACTTAACAAGCAACCACAGCGGCCTTGTCAAACTCCCTTCTCCCTACAAATATAAGTTCTACGTACAAGTGTCCGGGTCACCAAGGCCGGTGCCACCATAGCCAGTGGTTTCTTGTTCACGGGTGCTGGCACGCTGTGTAAGAGTTATGCCTTCGCTACATGATCAGCCGGCTTCTTCAACGCTAAGATCTTATAAACGCGCCAACGCTCCAATCTCACTGACAGAATGGCATGTCGACCTCGCTGCAATCGGTCGCACCAACCCCACCGTAGAATGGGAGGATAGCCTGTGATCTGGCAGATTGTTGGCGGACAAGAAGCTGGTTGGGGAGAGGGTAATGGATCCTTGGCTGGTGCGGTTGCTAAGGTTTTATTAGTATGAGTAGGGAGGAGGTTGTGTAAAGCGGGGGTTGAGAAGGGAGATGGGGGTGTGATGTTTCAGGAGGGGTTGGTGAGGTTGACGGGGGGACGAGAGCGAAGAGGAGAGGGGGTAAGAGGAGATTTGGGTATTTTGAGGGGTGTGAACATGATGTGCCGATTGTACCCCAGGATGTTGTGGTTGAGGAGGCCGAGTAGGTGGTAGAGAGGTCGAGAAAGAGGGGGTTTGGATGAATCGTCCTGTCAGATAAGGCTTAAGGAGGTGGTGGTTGATAGAGAGGTCGAGGGGAGAGGTTTTGGAAGAGTTGTAATGGCTAGCAAAGCTGGGGGGGACTCTGATCTTACTAACCTACCTGGAGAGTCCTCACATTGTAGTGTAACTTCTCTCTTCAGTGTTGCAACCTGAGCGGCTCTCCTTTCCTTGAGGTGAATGCAGCACGCCAGATGGTTCTGGCTTGAGGAGGTGGGGTTGGTGGTGGAGAGTTTGAGGGCGAGAGGGTTTGAATGGCTGGACCACTGTGGCAAGGGCTGAGTGGAAGGTGTAGCCTACCTGTGAGAGTGGTCACCATTGCAGCGAGCTCTAATAGGGCCATCAGGGAACCCTGATCATCTGGGTATTGGACAAGAAAATTAACGCAATACATGCATAAGACATCCTCCTGATGTACAATCCGAGAGTCCTTCGTGAAGCAAGTGTGCCCAAGTCAATGAACTCTCTCTCGCCTTGATGGCCTATCAAGCCAGTAACTTGGTTATGGACTTGAATATGATGATCGCACTTTGCGGCCTAGGATGGCGATAAGAAAGCCCCTGAATAGGCTGCAGAAGCTGCCCAAACAGAATCACAGTGCTTGCCTAGTTATTGAAATCTAGCAAGGAAACGATGGCAATATCCCATCATATCCTTGTCTGCGTGTTTGCCTAACTCTCCACGCGGAGTGTGGCACACTAGACGTCTGCGATGTCCGTACCGGCTCGGATCGAGCGTATAAGTCCATTGCAAACTGCCTTAATGTGCCGAGCGCTTGCCTTGAGTGTAGCCCAGTCTCCCAGTCACCGGTCGACTGGATGCCCAGTGTGGGAAGCACAGCTCAATGGCTTGCGTCGCAGATCTCGTGGGATTCAAGCAGCATGCTTAGATATTGCGTGAGCCTTTCTATGACTCCGAAAATAACGAGGTGGCTCATCGGGGACATGGAGAGTAGATGCACTCTTCTTGCAAGGCCTCATTCTCCGTCTCACGAGCAACTCGCTAGTAACGGTGAACGTTGGGGGCGGAGGAAGGGAGATTTCGTTCGCTCAGTTATTTTGGAATCTTCTGGCTTCAGTGTTACGGTGCATGGGACCTCAAGGTTGCGCCAAGGGGGCAGAGAGAGCGGTGTAGATAGATTGAGTTGGCAGGTTGAGGTAGACATACCTTTTACACACCCTCCCTCTATGGGACTAAAGTGAGCCCCTGAAGTGTTTAGTTCAAGCGTTGCTTCTCATCTGCGAGAGCAGGAAGTTTGCGCATCATTCCTTAGTGCCCCAGTGACAACATGGAAAGAAATAGGTGAGGTGAGGAGTCGATCTGAGTATTTGCTGTCAACGGTTGTCACTAGGGAGTGCACTCAGCCTTGCCCCTAAACTGATGAAAACACAGCTTGACTCTTCTCATGTGCCAATCAGCTGCGAAGAGGACGAGAATCCCCACCAAAGCCGAATGGCTACTGGCATGGCTTTCCGGTGTGGTAAAGATATCAGCAATCCCATGGTGCCATTACATCGTTGCGCCCGACAACTGGCCCCGTGATCACGCGCCGATGGGCTCCCAGCCGAATAAAGGTGCTACAGAGAAGAACAGGCGTGTTGGCTCGCTCTGACTGCAGTCCTAAGTGGTCCTAGGGAATGGGAGGCGTTGCGTTGAAAGCGAGAGAACGGTGGCCCTCGACTCCCTCCGTTTGCCTTTTTTGATGCATGCATCGCCAGGATCGAAAACAGATTGTCAGACGCAAGTCAGACTGCCGACATAGCAAGTATGCAGGTGGAGTGTTGTTCGTTGTTCTTCCAAGACCAACGTTCAGCGGCATCTCCCCACCCCGGTTCAAGACTTGGTGCTTCTCTCTGCATCCCTCTCATCATCTCCATCTCTTCCACGATCCCGCGCATCACCCACCAACGCACCAAGCCCTAGCTGCAGCCGCCCCCATCTGCCTCTCCAACTACCATGCTGTGCGGGCCGCGCCGTAGACTGTGAACCAACGACGCTTCTAGATCCCGGTCGTCCTCCCCTCAGTCGATGCCCGTCCCCTACCTCAGGCGATGCTCACTGCCCATCTCTGCGCCGAGACTACAATGCAGCCTTACTGTAAGACTATGCTGCAACTGATGGAGCATGTGAGGCTATCTGTGGGGAGGGTGACGATACGCGCACAATTCTCCTTTATGAAATAAACAACTTTGACTGCGCGTCTTGGGCTACCCACCCTGGCCAGGAATCATCAGGCAGAAGACCGGTGAGACAATGCGAATGGCCATATCTGCTCTAGTTGTCTCAACTAACAGGTATTGATGCTGATGGTGTTGTGCTGAGCCTGTGTGGGAGTACCTCCGACACACTCGAAAGACAACCCCTCGCGACGTCGCATGCCTTTTGCGAGCCAATTGCCCAATTTTTAACGCTGTATGACATATTCCTCTGCTTAAGCAGGCTCTCCCTATGGTTTGGCGGCCACGGACAGCCCGGGACAGCCCTCAGAAGCTATGTGTGACAGGAGAACCCTCGGAGGTTAATACGAAGAACCAGGCAGGTATAAAGGCCGGGAAGGGCCTTGAGAAGTTGATTCTGAGAAGAAGACGAGGTATAGAATTGTGGAAATATTCTGCTTTGTTGATCTTGACTCTCTGGTTTCAGCAGCAACGTCTTCGGATGCCCCCCAATAATAATCCCGAGCCAGGCTTCGCGCCCAGCCTGGCGGCACACATTCGCTCACTCCTTGATCATAACGGGCCTGACGACCTGATCAACGATGTTGCCGCCCACCCAGAAGCAGACGTTAGACAGCGTTCCATGCGGCTGAGGGTGATCCGTGCTCAGTATGTGGATTGGAGAGTTATGATGCGCGAATCCGAACACAATGAGCTGCTGAAGGGTGTCGAGGATCGAAGGGAGGGTCCTCAAGCAGAAGCATTTTTGAAGGAGTATGAAGATTTAATGGCTGACATCGACAAAGATCTGGACTGGCAGAGTACGTACCTATCCGAATACTCATTATTTCATTTTAGATCGCTCCCTTTCTGACATGCCTAGGCCGGGTGCTTGACCAGGACAGCAAGATGGCACAATCGCCTGTTGTGCCACCCTACTTCATGGACCACGTGTTTCGGTACCAACTCTATAAGCCTCACAAAGGGACCCTGGCCCCAAATGGATGTAATGTATCATTCTATGGCGCAATAGGGGATACCGTGTCGGACACACTCACCGTCTTACGTGGGGTTGATGACAGTTTCTTCCATAACCTGATCGTTCACCAGCTCATGATTCCTTTCAACGACTGGATCTTCATCCCTTGCCAAGATATTTTCAATTGGATGATTCGTCGCGAAACTGTCGAGGAGTCGCAATGCGTCAACGGCCGAACACTGCATGTCTTAGTGAGTGCCTTGGAATGTGTGGTCTCTGTTCTCTGGATTGCTGGTTCCGTGAGTTTGTTATACAATCTCACCTCGACGAAGAATCGCTTCATCTCAGCGACTTTTTTGGCTCTCGCGTTCCCGTTTTTCCTCGTCTTTCTGGGTAAGGAAGGGTTTCGAATTTTCACGTTGACAGCAGGGTGAGTAAGGCTGAAGTTTCTCTTGGCAAAGTAATGCGCTGATTTGTATGGCAGGTATTGGGCCGTTATGGTTGTGTTCATCTCAACCGCTGGGTGTATATCGTGTTAGAATTTGAGAATTACCAAGTTGAAGCATTGTCTTCGGTCGTTATGTTGTTCAGTTTAAGTTTGGTCCCTCGCTCATCTAGCCACGTGCTCCAATAGTCACGTGATTCTACTCCATTTTCACTATCATTTGGATATTCGCTAATGCAAGCTCAGTGAATATCGTTTAAATCCGTTGTATGATATTACCCGATGGTCACATTTCATCCCACTTCTCTGTCTTCTCTGGAGACTGTCTCATCCCATTCACCGCGTGCACTTCTTTCCACAAGATTCCTACCCCAGCCCCGAATTCAATGCAGAGAGGGCAAGGATCTGTTCGATACGCTTCGTGCCTTTTCCGGACGCTGACACGTACGATTCAAGCCAGTTCACACCGGTCGTGGTAACGTTCCAATACCAGATCAGCGACATTCATTCAGAAGGCTCCCCTTGATTGGTTCCGAAAACCTAATTTTACGTTCAGAGACTTACTCAATCTAAGAAATGCTTGTTTCAAACATGGCATCACGTTAGCCCTTCTTGTTGAAAAAGGTGGGCCCTGATTGGAGTTTCCTCTCGGTCATGACCCACCACACAAGAGTCTTCGGACGGCCCCGAGGCTGTCTTTCACTCTACAAACATTCAAACTTCAAATTTCTCGCACATCGACGTTTCTCGTTGTCTGCCTCCTCTTTTTCATTAAAAAAATTGGCCAAAATCTACTTCCACGACGCCGATAGGTTCAATATGACTAGTCCAGACTCCAAATACCCTCTCCGGCGTAAGTCCATGTTCCCTTGGTTATATTTCCCCGTGTCGTCGTTTACCCTATTAATGGGAGCAGGTTGCCGCTCCAAGAACAACCCGCCAAAAGATAGTACCAGGCCTCGAGAAGACCCACCGCCGTCGCCACCTCCTCCACCACCACAATCGTCAAAACAGAGTAGTACCTCGCAGTCGCAGCAGCGAGGCTAGAGAGGAATACAGGAGAGAGAAAGCTAGAGGACTGGCCCTTTGTTTATCCATTCTTGATTCGTAGTGGATTTGGCACTGGAACCAGGGCAGCGCGTTTGTGCACACTCCTC
Organism: Lindgomyces ingoldianus; assembly: GCF_010093535.1. NCBI lineage: Eukaryota > Fungi > Ascomycota > Dothideomycetes > Pleosporales > Lindgomycetaceae > Lindgomyces > Lindgomyces ingoldianus. The sequence goes on from NW_022985190.1 coordinate 120,226, forward strand.
TTGGCATTCTGCGCGTCCTTTTCGCTAGCGGCTTTGGGTGCCGCATCTCCAACCTTCTCCCTCCCCTCAATAACGCGCCGCTCTGCAAACCCCTGACCGCAATTCCTTGCAGGGTAGTTCAACTCAGAATATCAAAAGTCATTATATCGCAGCTAGTCCACTCTCTGTCCATGTTCTCCAAATATTACTCGGTTGATACTTCATCTTCCGCTCCAAGCATCCCACAGCACCACAACGACGTCTATGATCCACGCCGCGCAACGAGCGCGTCTTCTAGCTTGTCTCGCCTCCAGAACCCCTATAAAGGATAGGATGTGTTCCTCTACCAAATCTACGTCGCGCGAAAGCCCATGACCTAGCAGTCCCCGAGGATGGGCGGATCTGCATGTAGAGGGGCCTTGTCTGAACAGAAACGCGCTAGACCATGGTATTTACGCAACCATCCTCTTGTTCCTGCGCTTATTTTAGATGAGAACAGAGACTCCTGCTTCCACACTTACTCTCCCTCCCTCTGACTCTCCTCCCGTCGTATGCTCCTCCACACCGTAAACAATCAGCTATTTTTTAAACCTCCATGATTCGCTGTGACAAGTGTATCCCAAGCCAATCACCACTTTATCTCAAAAATTGTATCCCGTGATACAATGAGGTCTCTTCTGGCTACACGGACCCAAGGATAGCGAACTTTGCCTAGGTTTTCTAGGCGCACGGAGGGTCTAGTGTTAGGAGACTTCCTACACGACACGCCGAGCCTACCCCACGCCAGATGTGAGATCGTAGCGAGCCTAACCACGCCCAGAAACTTCTCGCCATTACACTGGGCCTTCGATGCTGTTGCAGTGGCTCATCTTCTTTGATGCCCGTCTCCTACTAAAACGGCCCCGACCGGCGCTCTCTGAAGACGGCCCTTGCTTAACACACCTAGTTCTTGAGCTGAGATTGAATTCAACTCTTTACTCCTTAAGTGGAGCTATCCGTTGACAGCTTAAGGAATCGCCTCGCTTTCTGTTCTTCAGTCTAGCCTTCTGCAGACCCGGAAATTCAGACTAGTCAGAGCTATGCTATATTGCATGCGAGGTCAACCTAAGGTCACCAACTCCGTCCTGAATACAACAGGAAGCCACGCAACGCCGCGGGACGCGACATTCGATCGCTCGCTTGAACCTGACACAAGATCTTTAGACTTCAGGGTACACAAATGGTGCAATCAGGCCGACGCTGAAGTTCTCTACACGCAGCGCCATTAGCGGTTCATCCGCACCATCACCACAATTGTGTGCCACTACTATCGATGTCGATTCTGTGAACAGGCGTCAGTTGCGCTCATAGACTGGGTTAGGGTGACTTAACACGACGCTCCCATTTGAGCTCCGGAGTGCACCCATAGTGGCATCGAGACGACGCTGAAATTCCTGCCCACGATCGCCACCCAGGTCCTCGCAGCAACAGATTTCCGCCTATATGGAATAGCTCTCAATGACTTTGCTCGACATTACTACCCCCATTGACTACGAGAAATACCCGCTTAGTCTTCAAATATGTTCTAATGCTAGCACAGAGAAACTACCTTTCATCGCGCTCCATTCGGCTTGACCCGGTGACCTCTTGCATGTCAGCCCATCAATATCGCTTGCCACCAGACTTCGAGCACTATATCTAATCAACTTTCATTTCACGCACCCCTTCGCGGTATACATCCTCGTCCGTCCCTCCGCTTTTCCTTCGCTCATGCCGACTGCCCTCGCTGCAGCTCATGCGTTACGAACATACTTGGTCTTCCCTTTTTATAGACAAACTTATTAGGGGTCTCGCCTGAGGATAAAAGTCCATGGTTCTTAGAATTCACCGAACAATGGAGTTAGGATGTCACCCAGGGACTAGGCTCGTGGCACAGACAATAGGTAATCGGTGACGAAAGACCTGATATCAGAAACGGGCTCGCATTCGAACGGTCGACGAACTCCATTGCAATCTCAAGTATCACACGCAAGAGAGAATCCCCACCTCATTAGTCCAGCCGCTGAAGCTCTTAAGCGTTTGGTTGCATTGCATCTCTATGCTCTCTCAACATTTTGTCATGTATGCATTGATCTAGTATATGGTAACTTATCCTTCAAGTCTTGCTTAACAACCCCACATATATCCAAATCAGCTCTGCTGCTCTCCACTTTGTCCCCACGTGGCAGCCACGATGCGCAGTGGCCTTGCATATACGATGCGATGCGATGCGGCGTGTTCCTTGCGGCATCACTCCCATGCACCTAGCATCCTTCTACTCTCAAGGGTATCCATACGACGATGAAGGGATTGATGCCTCTTCATACCACCTCCGCCCTTCCCCTCCCAACAACGTTGTACGAAACTCTGCCCGTCCAAATAAGCTCTCAGCAGCAAGACACCTGGTCTTCCACTCGGCGCAGGCCTAGCGGCGATCAAAGCAGTGACTCACATCATTGGCTACTAAACTGAGATTGTGCGCTCAAACCAGCCCGTCTCCTCCGTGCCTCGGTATATTTCCATCGGAAGTGGAAGGATGTTCGGGTGAAGCTTATCCGACAAGGCGTCGGAAAAGGAAAGTGGATGAGATTAGATAGGTGGAGGGTGGAGGTGTCGGATGATTGGAGTGCGTGGAGGATTCGATGCGACTTGGATTGGGGACTACTGAGGACGCGTCTACTCTACGAGTAAGAAATGTGGGGGTACTGTAGGGCTGTCTGGCGCTTGGGGCGATGGCAAATATGTGGAAATGATGGTAGAGAATATTGTGAGTGGAGATGGGTGGTGTTAGTGCTTGTAGATGGTTCTGCAGTCAGCTAGGAGGGTATGTCTTTGGCAGAGGTAATATGAAGTTGTGAAGTGTACTCATAGCACATCCTTTGCAGCACGTCTTCGTCTAAAAGAAGTTGTCATAGTTCTTCAAATACAAGAAACAAGACGTAGCTGATGATGAACGACAGGCAATATGGCGATAATCATGGAGCACCAAAGTGACGCTTGAGGGTGGCTGGCCAAAAGAGAATCACGCCGCCTTAAGAAAGACTCATCCTGTGGCATTTTGTTTGATGAGGATGGGAAATTAGGAGGCTGGTATGATAGGGCCAGGCCTGCAAACAGATCCAGCAGCCTGGTTGAAGGACGTGATCGGATCAGGCAGTTACCAGTGCCCTTTCAACACAGCTCAGTGTGGATGAACATGCCGCATTGTCTGCACCCCTCATCCTTGAGCTTGCGTCTCAACAAATGTTCGCCGACTCGGCCAACTGGGTAAGAGGTGCCGGTGTTGAGGCTCACGGCTCCCCGAAGGAAGATAGTAAGTCGAAATGAGGGGGAACGTCACAAGAGTGCATGTCTCGAAATACTGCGCTGGCGGGCCTTGTCAGCAAACCTCCCTACTGCCAGAGTTCACATATGAAAATGCATAGAAGACTGCTTTCAGTAAGCTCTACTTCTTACCATCAACACCGCCTCTGCATGCCTGCGACAGCAAGCATTTGGGTCTCGTGGATTGAGACTGCGCTGCAATTGGGTATAAGACACGACTGCTTTCAGTATCTTCGACTCAGCCTCACTTTCTCGCTCTCTCGGGCCTTAAAATGACTAGATGGTGCGTAGCACTCATCCGGCCCTGCTGTTCCTTCATGCATGTGCCGCAGAACGACACTGCCGGTTCATGGCGATTGGTACGGAGTAGACGGCCGCCCATTCGCTTAAAGAGTGGAAGTTTCAACAGTGATGGACAAATAAGCCTCTTTGTCCAGACAAGCCCCTAGGACGATAGGGTGGTAGTCTCCAGGGATGCCCTTTATGCAAAGTGCTCAGCATAATTCGAGGGGCTGGGGGTGGCAACTCTCTCACTACTCGGCTAGGTCGGTGACTGGCATAGCGAATGGTTGGCGTTAGAATGCTGAAACCGCACTCTAGGTACAACATAGCGATAGCGTGGTCTGAAGGGCTTCTTACCAAAGATCAGGGTGGTGAAGGGTACTGACTTGGGCCTCTCTTCCCGACAGCCTTAGAATCGAGTTTGGAAGGCTGAAAACGGCCCCAAACATGAAGCGGCTGAACTTAACGCCGTGAAACCTCGTGTAAGAAGCCGTCGTGGCTGTTGTAAGGTCTGGGCTAGCCCGAAGAGTGTCGCCGTACAGATCCCCGGCTCACCGATCAGAAGTGAACGAGCCATGGCCTAGTATCTTTCACGCCTCTCAACCGCCCTTGTAATGCACTTGAAAATGTTTCGTCTTCCCCGGTTGGTAAATATGGACAGCCGTTGGAGATCGGTGCGGCCGCATCGCGCTGGGACTCCCCTTGGTTGTTAGCAAATCCTCCAGGTGTCGGGACGAGGTCGCGCTTAATGTCTGTTGCTTTTCTTAGGTATTCTTCAGAAGAAAACTCTGATATTAGACAATAGAAAAGAATACTGCGTTGTAGAAAGCCCCTCTAGTGAGTTATCTATACGATTACCTCTACTACTTCAGCATAGAAGAGGGGATATAAATCTTGGTTTTCGGCTGGCCATGGTGCCTAGGTAGCGTGTATGCATGCCGTTGATTCATGCATTGGATGCGACGTGGCTTTTGACTGGGTGGGTTATGGTATTTAACAAATCCTCATTCGCTGAAATAAGGAAATGACCATTTAATCGAGGTATATGTTACCGTCCCGAGCCTCCCATGTCGCCCGATCTCACGTGCATCTCGCCAAGGCGGAAATATATTATTCCAACTTCTCAACGTCCTGTGATATTATGAGACTCAATATTAATACAAGAGCAAACTATGCAAGCGCTACAGCTGCCTCAATTTCCGCCTGGTTGATAGACTCTTCTCAGAACCTTACCTTGTTCAGTGTTTGTTGTATGTACTTCGTTCCATCGGATTAAAGTTTAATATAGGCCGCAAAGTTCTTCACTAAGGCAGGGGAGTCCGATTTGAAATTAGCAATGCTAACCGCGAGTGGAAAGTACGTCTCCGAGATCGTTGAGATCTTATTCGTTGGTAGAGAGGCACTGAAAAGTCCTGAATGCATGAAGTGTAAGGGAGTCACAATAAAGTGAGAAAGTGAATCGTGGATGCATCAGGCACTTAAAAATTGAAGAACAGATGTTCTACTAGTCTTCGGGGAGGAAGCGCCGCTGTTTGGACGACTAGGCACTTGCTACCCTCACCTTGACAATCAAGTTGCAGATTATGTAACCATAATAGTTTGATTGAAAAACTCAGCAAACCACCCGAGGCTCACTTAATCCTCCCTCGATTAAGTCGAGTTTTTTGTACAACGCTACCATTTCTCCATTTCTCGTTCTGATTACCTTTTGAATTCCCTTTCCCTTCTCCAAACTTCCCCATAGTTCCCTTCCTTCTACTTCTTTCCCCCCATTACCACCCCCTGATACGGAATGGTGTATTTAAAGGCCCAGACGGGCTATCAAATGAGGCTAAATAGGAGATAAAACTTGGCTCAAGAGATTCAAAAAAAAAATGTTCAAGAAAAGTAGGTCATTAGCAACCCGAAGATCGCTTCTAGAGTGACGAAAATGAGAATGAATACTAAACGTATTGACTTGATGTGAGATAATATCCTGCGAATGCAGTAGGCACGTCGATGACTTGAAGTACTCTTTCATGTATTCAAACTAGAAAAAAAACCTAAACAGTCCAATGAACTCGCCTTACATAAAGGTGCAGAAACTATGGGCAGAGACAGGTAAGCCCGGTGCATGGGTCTTGTTGACCTTGTGGCCCAAAAGATGGATGTGTTGAAGTTAGTGCGTATTTCAGGCCTAGGAGAATATGCTTGGCCCATCGGAAATGCGATTTGCGTGGAAGCTTCGGCCGTTGCCTTATCCATGATGGAAAGTGTGGTGGGTTAGACTATCTATTGCCATTCCGCAAGGAGATGCATCAAGCAACCCCTGTGAAGCTGCCTTGAGATTGCGCACCTTTGCCTCTTTGCAAAATCAAGTCCCTCATGCACCATTGTCATTCATATATGACCAAGGATATAGGCGCGATTGAAGCAGCCAAGCCCAGTGGCTTGACTAAATGGTTTAGGAGCTTCGAGATAGGAACAAGTGGTACCATCGACTGAGAGCAGGCGATGAGGCTTCCATTCTGACTCACAGACATCGTGGATGAAGCCCTGCATGTGCGTCTTGGAGGGCATGAACACGATCATTCCGGTGAAAGGGAGTTTTGATGGCACGACTGGATTTACTGGTATTCTTAGAAACTCACAAATATGATGCAAAGTTGCAAATTTGCAGTGTGGCCCCCATCTTCTCGTAGAGGAAGCCGTAAGCGTCGTGCGTTGGCAGAGAGCGGTATAGCACGCCAGTTGGAGGATACTCGAGGATGATCTAAATCGAGTCTCAGAGCTCCTAGACCGCCAGATACTCTCCTGACATATCAGCACTGCCGGCTAGGACAGGGGACATGCAGAAGAATATACATGAGAACCTCATGATGAAACATAGTAGATGAAGAGGTCTTTGGGGGTCAATTGCGCAAACTCCGAAGGGGAGGCCAAAAAGATCGTCAAGCTCAGGCGAACCGCGGAACTGATGACATGATGGCTGCAGTTGCTTTCCGTTTAACCCAGGTGGCATCTGGTGGAATAATGCAGAGTAGAAGGCCATGAAAATATTGCACACATCCTTCTCTAGATTGGCTGGATTCACTCATGGCTCCGGCGACAATCCGTATGTCGCACGGCACATAACCCCTAGCCAACCATCATCCGAAGCCGAGAAGACTCTGCTCCCTTTAATTGTCCTTGACCTAGTGTATAGAGTGAATGCAGGAGTTGCCTTCTGATGCTTTTCAGTGCCTTATCGAATACGTATGTGGTAATTTCTGTTACCCCAAAATGATGGAAGCAAATAAAATGGATGGCGTGGACAAATGTGTTGCTGTTTGCTCTAGTTAGTTGGCGAAACAAGGACGTTGCCGGCATCTTCCCCCTCCCAATGTCCGCTGTTCTCTCCACCAAACTCCTGCACATCACCACCAACGCCCCCAACAGCGGCAATTCCTCTATCCTGGTTCTCACACTTCTCTTGGGCGGCCCGTTCCATCGCGCTGGTCCGTCGAATGACTCCACTCTGCATTAGACGGGGGTGCTCGAACGCCTGCAGACTGGGCGGGTTCGCCTCCTGCACCTTCCTCTCGCCATGCGCACGAAGGGGCATCTTATTCTGGACGACCGCGATATGTCAGGATGTCTCAGAATGAAGTGCACTTCCACAGACGCATCCTCTCCTGCTACATTGCATGAGCTGTAGGGAAACGAATTGGTGAGAGCAGTTTTCCAACATACGTTGTGCTTCTTCTTCGATCTGATGTTATTGGAGATGTGGCCAAAGGCGGTGTGGTGATGCAGCAGTTTGGTAGTACTGCCATTGGACGCGAACGCGCGACGGCGAACTGCTTGGAAAGGCCCTAATGAACTGCGATTTTTAGTGTCGAATTGAGAGCCCGTTGGCTCTGCTTGCTAAGGAATAACTCCACGTCAAGCAGAGAACCAAGAATTTGTGAGAATGCCTCCATCCACATGGAGCTGTGAAGGGAGACTCAGTCTCGAGCAAGATAAAGCCAGGGACTCCCTTCAGGAATCCAGGTTGAAACCGACAGAGAACTCAAGCTCAAACAGGTTGGTATTTTACCCTCTGGGCAAGTTTTCAGTTTGTCACGTTTGTTTTGTAACTCGCTATGGCTAGCCCTTCCACCCGAATGGAGACAGCCAGTCATATCTCGCTCACAAACTTCAGCCTGAGGGGCTCAAACCAAGACCTCGCCAGAGCACTCACCAAACATGAGCCTCTGTTCGAAGCAATCGCAACCTTCCCACAAGCGGGCATATATGAGCGTTTTGAAAAGGTCAGGTGTCGTGTCTTGTTCTATATCGAACATCAAATTCACCAGCAGGATGATGAAGTGACAAAGCGGTTGGAAGAAATTGCAGGAGGCTTGACAGACGGGAAATCAGAAGAGCAGACGAATATTGAGCTGTCGGGAAAAATGAACAAGCTTATAGAGTTACTTGAGACTCATTGTACGTACCTTGGGTCCTTCCACTTACTTTCACGCTAATTAAAATTTCTTACAGCACGCTTGTTCAAACAAGCTAAGAAGATGGCACGATCGGCTTCGCCACCTCCAACGCCAATGTACGGCAAGCTTTTCAAATCAAATCAAATATTACACTATCTCTACCGCCAAGCCCTCTCTCCTATTGGTCCGGATATAAGCTGGCTATTAATTTAATTAGTAGAAAATTAGTAACTAAAAAGCTGCGTTACTGTTTGTTTTTAAGCTTTAAGTAATTGTTCTGCTATGCTACATGCTTAATCTAGTCTTCTTTTTTTCCTATTGTAATTAACTACTGCACAGTTAGGGGTGTAAAAATTACTTTTATAGTGTAATTTTTCCTGCTAAATGTAATTAGCTCTGCTAAGACCTTTTAAGCAAAGCCTACTGCAGGTAAAAAGAGGGTTCTAGAGGATCTCCTCTTAGTTAAGTAAAACAGTAGTGCAACTTTAGGCTTTAGCTCTATATTTACTC
>NW_022985190.1:128868-199677 GCF_010093535.1 Lindgomyces ingoldianus
TAATATAAAATACTTTTAACTATTTTTTTTTTCTTTAAGCTATAAAGCTATACTAATTATATTAAAATTAAAAGCATATTTACATACTATAAACTATTATATAGAGGGTAAGAGCTTAGAAGCGTTTTATTACTTAAAATAATAAGTTTAGATAGCTTAAATTTTTCTTTATATAAAATTTTTTTTTAAAAGTTTCTAGCCTAATTAAGTCTTTTCTTAAACTTAATAAAAACATTATTTTAAAAAAAGTTATTTTTTTAGAGACCCTAAAAAAATAAATTTATTTAGTATAGTATAGGCCTTACTGCGCTTTATTTTAATAAGTAGGATTTTAATTTACTTAAAGTTAATTTATTTTTAATCTACTTTAACTTTTTTTAATTAGTACTTTTTTTTTTTAACCTGTCCTCTTTTTCTTATTATATAGTGTTATTTTTTTATATTATTACTATATAGACTTATTACTTACTTTCTGCCTAGTCTATAATAACTATAGACCCTTTTTTAACTTCTCTACTAATAAAGTTAAAGCTCTTTATTACTAGTGTAATAGATATAGCTATGCAGTATGTTACTTTATTATAATTATTATATTTTTTAGCGCTTATATTTAGTTTTATCTAGGCGTGTTAGCTATTAGCTAATGTTAACTTTAATGCATAACTTTTAAAACGCGTTTAAGCTTGCGCTACTACAGTCTAATTAGGTCTATGCTAGGGCTAACCTGCACATGCTAGGCGTAACACTGCATTAAGTAGAACACTAGTGCTTAATTAATTATTTTATACATATTAAAACTCTTTTAAGACTTTTACACCTTTTTTTACTTCTTCTACACTATCTGTTTAGATCTATTATAATATATAATTAACCTCTTTTAAGTTTTTTATGCTAACTTTTACTCTTCCTACGCTGTCTATATATATACATTATTATAATATATAGCTAACTTTATAAAGACTTATTTAATCTTTACTTTCTTAACATACTCTAGATTAGCCTGCTTTATCTTTATTTATATATAAAAATTAAAAGCAACTAAAAGCTAGTCTCTTATAAAATAATTTACTAAAAGCATATATTATTACTACTATAAACTATATTACTTTTATTAACTTTAGTTTAATGCAGAATTCTATAAGTAGCTATTCTAACTATAGTGCCTTTTACTAGCCTAAAAAGTAGGTTAATAAGAGTTAGGCAGATTCTTCTTAGTACTTTATATATTACCTAATAAGTAATATTAACTTTCTAACTTTTCTAGATCTACCTTTATTTCTGTGTTATCTTTTATAAGGTAGGCACCTACTTAGCAGATCTTTTTAAAAGCATTTTTAATTATATAACATAGCCTTAGCTTTTACATTAGCTAACTATAAATAAATAAATTAAAGTGTGTGTAGCATAAGCATAAAAGTTTTTTAGATTATAAAGAAGATGTACTATATGCATAGCTTATTAGAGCCTGCTAAGGGGGACATTTTTTTTTACACATAGCTGTACTTTTATAATCCTGCCTAGGCTAATAGTGCGTGTATAAGGTATTAGGCTAATAATAGTCTTAATCTAACTATACTCACGCAGCTGCTATAGATAGTTAAGATAGATTATAATAATCTTTAAATTAAAATATATAAAACTATATATAAGCAGTTACAGTAAGCTTATAAGTAAAATAAGAAATTATAGATTACTTTTAATTTATAACTATAGTTAATTATGCAGGCTAGAGCTAATTAACATTAAAAGAACTTACCTATTACTAAAAAAATTACTACTCTAGTTTATAATAAGCTAGTTAAAAATTATAACTAAAATTTTATTTTTTACTACTAACCTAGCTTTAATCTAAGACACTGTTAGTCTCTATACTAAAAAATTAAACATACACATGCAGTATATTAGCCTCTCTACTATGTTTTAATGTTTTTATAAAGTACCCTTAGGTTTTACTATAGTTTATAGCTGTGTACTTTACGCATGTCTTACACCTAGGATACTCTAACTAATTCTAAGTATTACTAATTCTACTTATTTCCCTAGCGTAGCAGTCTTATTATGCCTTTTAATTACAGTCTATTATTCTAGTAATTTATTATTAACTGCTAAGCTTAGTATAAATAAAGGAAGTTATAGTAGATTATAGTAAATTAAAGACAGTTACATGCTAATCTATATTAAAAAGTGTGTAATGCATTAGATTAAAATAACTTTTAGGCTAATTTAGTTAAAATTTAGACTATTTTTTCTTTAAGTTACATTAGCAGCAGTTACTTTATTATGTAGTGTTATTAGAACTTTATAGCTATTATTTAAAAGCTTAGTTAACCTGCTTTATTTATTACTTTTACTGCTAATCCTAAATAGCTAGAGTTAGAGTAGGAGATTAGTACGTCCTTTTAGCTATTAGATTAGCTAGATCTAGTTGCGCGCGTTTTTAAGCTGCGTCTTAACTCCCTTCTTGCAGACCTCTAGACTAACTATGTATTTAGCTAGTATACTAGTATTATGTATACTATTAAGTACTAAAAGTAGAGTTTACTTTATGCTTATATTCTACTTTTTTTATATTATAATTACTATAATTAGTTTTTTAATCTAAACTTTATTAATTAAGTTATATAAGCTAAGCTTTTTATAAAAGCTTAAGATTTAAATAAAGTCCTAAGTAACATTATTAAAACTACTATAGTTTATAGGCTATGTAGAACCTTAAATCCTAGCATGCTCTGTATACAGACTACAGAGCGTTCTCTCTAAGCAACCTGTTAGAAGCAATTCCTAAAGAAATACACTAATAAGACTCTAGTTAGTAAAGATAGTTATTTTATATATTAGCATTAACCTAGTTTAACTTAAGTTGTAAAGTGTTATAGTTAAAACATTATAGTTAATAATTACTAAGTAGTGCCTTATAGTCTATACTTTTTATGTAAGTACAACGCACATGTTAACATAAAGGTCTATGCCTCTATAAAGTTAGTTAAATATATATATAAGTATATTTATAAAGGCACTAATTAGGTTGTTATCTATATTTAGTAAGAGAATAAAGTTGCCTAGTATTTAAACATGCGCTATATTAGACTAACTAAGGCTATTTAGTAATTAATAGAGTTTAAAGTTTATAAAAAGAAGCTTTTTATTATTTAATTAGCAGTGCATTTACTAGAACAGCATATAGTCACTTTTTATAATAAGAATAGTGCTAAACAGGTAGAGATTGCAGTTAAATAGAAAAGATTATTATTAATAAAATAGTTAAAGTATAATACTTTTTATATAAATAAGCATAATCTTCTTTACTAGGACTTTCTAACCTAGTATTATTAAAATCTAGGGAAAAACAGTAGTAAATAGACTTAGTTCTAACATAATTAGTACTTTATTAGTTACATTTACTTTTATAGTTTTTTCTTTAAGAAGCGTTTTTATTTTAGGATACTTCTTACATAAATCTTAGGTGTAATTAGTTTTAAATATTTTTACATAGTTAATAGTTAGATCTAACTTACTTTTAAGGACACTTATTTAGCTTTTAATTTTTTAGTTAAGAATAAATTATAGTAGTATATATTTTTTAAGCTTTAGCATTTAGCACTTACTTCTAAGTTACATTATGTCTTTCTTTAGGCCTTAGTCTTTAGAAATATAGGTAATTTTATAGCATTATAGAATAAGTTCTTCTAACATCTATCTAATAACCTGCCCCTCTGCTTAGAATAAATAGTGTTACCCCTTAGCATTACTAATTTTATAAAGAATTTATGCCTATAGCTAATTAACTAAGCTATGCTTAAGTTATTTAAAAAAAACCTTTCTAATTTTAACATGCCTATGCTATAAAGATATTAGGTGTAGAAGGCTGTTAATTTATTAGTTACTAAGCAGCTTAATTATAATACTATAAAGTAGGATCTTAATTATACTAATATATATAATAAGCTAAATAAGGCCTAACTAGAAGTTTTTTATACTATTACTTAGTTTATTTTTACTACACTATAATTTAGTTGCTACTTTGTTTAAGGCCTTAGTAAAACTAAAAAGACTTTTTTATATAAGACTATTTACACTTATCTTTAGACCTAACACAAGATTGTTTTATGTGTAGCATTATCTAGCATTACTGCACTTCTTCTTTCTAGCAGCTGCACTGCTTATTATTAGTTTAAGATACTTATTAATATTAAAGACAGATCTACCTACTTTATATATATAAACTCTCCTACTGCAGACCTTATTTATTAGATAGATTTAATTATATAAGATAAAGTTCTAATGCAGTACTAGTACTGCTTTAAAGCAGTTAACTATACACTATAAAATATTATAAAGAACAACTCCCTATTTAAAGGTATTCTAGTGCTGTTAGGAGAGGACTTTACCTAAATCCTTTCTATTATTTTGTGCAGTAGGAAGTTACAAACTATATAAGCCTACCTTTAAAACTTTTATTTATAGCTATACTTTACTGTTCTACAGCTAATAGAGAATATAAGAATAAAGTAAGAACCTGCTAACTAAGAATATACTTAGTAGATATTAGACTTAGCTAAGTATAATAAGAAGTCTATTACACTTCTTTTTAAAATTTAGTAGTTTTAGTCTATATTTGCATTTTATTTTTATATTTATTTACTTAATCTACTTTAAAAACTTACTAACCTAGAAGTCTATACTTCTTTATTAAAGTAAAAGTGTATATTAGTAGTTTAAAATAACACTATTAATTTTTTAAATAACTTTTTATTTAAGCGCTTTAAAGGTGTTATAATAGAATTTTACTTTACTAATAAAGTCTACTAATCTTTTTTAAATAGAATTAATTAACTACTAGAGGACCTACTCTAGAGCTTTAATCTGCTTAGCTTCCCTCTGTCTACTTTATAACTAAAAGTTAGTGTTTTTATTATGCTCTTATGTAATCTAGATCTAGAGTAAGAATTATGTAACAGCACATGTCTTGTAGTTACTACTGTTAGCTAGATAGCGCCTTTCTTTATTAGTAAGATACTTAGCAGTAAGTTTAATAGTTAGATTTAAATAATTACACATATAAAGTTAGTGTCTAAGAATAATAATGCCTTACTTTTTTTAATTATTTAGTATTAGATTCTAGTCTAACTCTGTTTTACTATGTTTATTAATAAGTTGCAAGGTTAGTTGCTTAAGATTATTAGTGTTAACCTATAACATTCTGTCTTTACTTATAGCTAGTTATATGTAGCCTTTTTATGTGTTACTACTATATCTAGCATCTCTATTCTAATTCTGCCTAGTTTAATAAGTAAGGTAGTTAATATTATGTATTCTAAAGTTATTTTATAGACTGCTTTATACAGTGCATGTACATTTCTGCCCTGCTACTATATATTTGCCCTATTAGTAATGTCTGCTTTTATTATAATTATATTAGTCCTACGCTATCTTATTTTAGGCAGTGCCCCTAGAAATCTAGTTTTAGCTTTGTGTAATAATAGATTTAGCCTTAGCCTTTTTAAATTAGGTTTAATCTTTTTTAATTTACTATAATACTTTTTCTTTACTTTTTACTTACTATATTATACTTTTTATTATTTTGCCTTTTATCTGCTTGCTATGTTACTCTTTATGTATATATCTACTAGGGCTATTTTACCTTCTAACCCTTTTGTACATAAAGAGCCTATTAGGCTTATAGCTGTTATGCTAAGTATTAAGTAGTAAACATTTATTTAAAAGATGCTTAATTAGCATTACATTATAACTATTTACTTTGCCTATATTAATTATAGTCTAACTAAATAAAAGGAGAGGAGTATTAGCTACACTTACTTTAATATAAGCTGCTTTTATGCTACTTTATTATATAAGCTAATTTTTTTATAAGACTAAAACCTTTATTATTTTTTTACTATTCTGCTTAAGTATAATATTTTTTTTTTTAACTTTAACTATAACCTAGACTAGCCTTTTGTTAATAATAAAAGTGTAATAAATTAGTGTTAGTAGGGCTGTTACTGCAGCCTCTACCTGCCCTATCTAGGGCAGCTTTAGTCCTAGATGTGGTTCCCCTCTACTGTTGTCTAGGAGTGGCTGCTCTAGAATAGACTAGTTTATAGTTAGGTAGTAGGTAATCTACTAGATGCTACCTAATTCTATCTACTTTATATATAAAACTATAACATAAAGCTTCTAAGGCTTATGTTTTATAATACTAAAGTAGTTAAACTAAAAGACTTATATTCTAAGCTTAACTTCTATTTCTAGCATACTCTTTAGCTAAGGCATAGGTGTGTAAGGTTAGAAGAATAGTACACATTAGAAAACTTTTTTTATTAAGTTTAGCTTAATGCTTATTAAGTATGTTATTTTAACTAGTTTTTAATCTTTTTTAATTATACTTTAGATTTATTATAATCTTAAATACTTTATGTGTTATTTATTAGTATAATGTCTTTAGTTATTGCTAGAAAATTATAAGCTAAAGTATAAAAATACTTTTTTACTTTTAATAAAGTTAATATCTAGTCTTGCTTTTCTTTTTTTTATAAGCTACTATAATAGTAGCATGTTACAGGATCTCTAATTAGTGTAGATCTGTTATTAGGTAATTAGGCGCATAGATTAGGCTTATTAGCACTAGTCTAGTTAGAAAAGAAAAGCAGATAATTAATATTAAAAGTAAAAAAAACATTTTACTAATTAGATTAATAAAAATACTACTTACTTTAAAAAGTTAAAAAAGTTTATAAGTGTTTAAAGTTTTAAGCTTTAGCATTATTTTTTTAAAAGTCTTAATAATGTATAGCTACTAATTTACTTTATATTTATTATAGAAATAGTTATGTGCAGCTTATAATCTAATTATATTAGCTACTTATTATAAGATTATAAACACTATTCTTTATATAGTAAGTATATTATTATAAGGTTAATCTATTAACTCTAGTAAAAAAAGCGTTAGTAGGTGTAGTGCTAGAGTAAACTGCTACTACACTAACTTATATCTATCTAGAAAATAAACTAACTATTTAAACCTAGTAAACTAAAAGTAACTCTACTAACTCTACTTAATGCTTTTAAAGTCTACTCTAATTAGTCTAAAAAAAATACTAATAATTATTAAGCCTATGCTTACACTTTTTAAAGAATTTCCTTTTTTTTAGTGTACTTTTTATAGGGACAGTTATATTAGTGTAGCCTAGATTATTTACTATAGTTTTAACTTTTTTTTTCTTAATATTACTTAACTTTAACTAGATTAAGTGTTTATTATAAAATTATTTTATAGCTAATTAAGTCTTAACTTTTTTAATAAATAAAGGGTTAGAATTTAAAAAAGTGTTAGTAAAAACTTTTATATTATTAGCAGCTATAAACTTTTTATTATTAGTATCTTCTAGGTTTTTATTTTCTTTAAATTAACTTTTAGCTATGTTAGTGTTATTTATAGGCCTTTTTACCTTTTTTTTATTACTATTAGCTAGGCCTTTTTTAGCATTAAAAGCTATGCTAATGTCTACTACTATGTTAAACTAGAATAACAAGGACTGCATTACTTTACTAAGTTCTATGCACTTATTTATTATAAGTTCTATTATATCTTTAATCTAGTCTTAGACCTAACTAAACTAGGACTATAGTAATTTATTATTTATAAAGATTACTTTTTAAAATAACTTAATTATAATTAGTAAAGCTGTGTACATATTTTACTATATAAGCTAGGCCTTAGTCCTTAGAACTTAGTAACTAAATAAGTTAATTATAAAGGCTATAACTAAATTATAAAGAATAGTAGGTTTATTATAAATTAAAACTAAAGTAGCTTTTTAAAGGCTTAGATCTGCCTTAGTTAAAGCTAATCTAGGCCTTTTTAGTATTAGAGTAGATGTTAGCACAGCTAGACTCTTTTATAGAGTAGGGATACTCTTTAAAGAGGTAGTAATATTTTTAGGCATTACTTTTTTTTTTTTTAGCTAATAGACTTTATTTTATTTAATAAATTTAGTTTAATCTACTAATATATATTAGTATCTAAGTATATTTTATTTAAAAAGAGAATAACTTACTTTAAAAATTATAACTTTTGCCTTTTATACTATAGTAATAATTTACATAACTATAGCTAAAATAGTTAGAGATATATATATAGTAAATAAACTTGCTATTTTTCTTTAAGCATTTTTAGTAAGAATTTTATAAGATCTAACTTACTATAAAGGCTACTTGTCACGATTATGCACGAGTAAGGTTATAGAGCTTCGCGGAGGTCTAGTTCAATTACTACGTGAGGTATCATGGTAGGTACAAGACGTTGTGTGAGGAACAGGAAAGTTCAGGAGGAAATTAGCAATTAAATACTCAGCTCAGAAGTCCAAGCGCTTCGGGTATGAATCGAGCCTGTTCCGGGTTCAGTTAGTGTTGAGGCGGTTCGTGCTTAAGTTCATGTCCGTGTCGTGTCGTGTTCGTGTCGGACGTGCACCGATAATACTCCGGTACGCATCCGATACGGTTATGTCTGGGATCCGGGGAGGATACCGTGACAGTACCCCCCCTCTTATTAGGAAGGGAATCCTTCACATTGGTGGTTCCGGCATCGGGTCGTCTTCGTCGGGGTACGGGTTCGGTTCGGATGGGTATCGGGCGTGGAATCGGGTTACCGCAGAGTTCTCTCGCAGGGCTTCTGCGGGTTCCCACGACAGTTCGTCGTATCCGGTCCATTTCGTAAGGTATTCGTAGGTACGTTTCTTCTTGTTGAACCGGATCTGTTCGACGTCTTCCACGACGTATTCTAGTTCGTCGTTTATAATGACGGGTTCAGGTGGCGGGTTCAGCTGTCCAGGTAGATAGTCGGATTCGGGGGCTGCTCGGCGCAGCAACGATACGTGGAACACAGGGTGTATCTTCATGCTGTCAGGTAGGATCAATCGGTAAGCGTGCGATGAGACCATATAGGCCACCGTAAAGGGGCCGAGGTTCTTCCAATCAAGTTTCTTTGATTGTCGGTTTGTTCGGATATTTCTGGCGTCCAGCCAGACCTTCTCGCCAGCTGCATACGCAGGGGCGGGGGTTCGGGATCGGTTCGCGTACTCTCGTTGAAGAGCTTGAGCCCATGTGAGCTCTTCACGAACGTATTCGGATATGTTTCGGATCTTGTCAATAAGTCTGTTCGCGTCTGTTACTTGTACAGATTGATAAGTCGGTCGGGGGGTATTCGAAGGTGGTTCGAATCCCATTCGGGGGTGGTATCCGTGGTTTGCTAAGAACGGGGATACTCGCGTCAATTCAGATGTTGTGTTATTGGCTTCGAACTGTGCCGTAGCCAACCATTTTACCCAGTCGTCCTGCTGGTAGTTTGTGTACGCTCGTAGGACTTGTTCCATTACAGCGTTCGCGTTCTCAGTCTGGCCGTCAGTCTCTGGGTGAAAAGCCGTAGATAGATGGGGGACGATTCGGAGCTGTTTACAGAGTTCGTCCCAGAAGGCTGAGACAAACTGCGTACCTCTGTCTAATATGATCGTGTCAGGCAGGCCATGGTGAACCCATACGTATCGGTAGAATAACTGGGCCATATCGGGGGCAGTTATGGAGGAACATGGTATTAGGTGTCAATACTTAGTCAAGCGATCGACAACTACCATGATATTCGTGTACCCTTCGGATAGGGGTAGGTCTACGACGAAATCGATTGATATGTCTTTCCAAGCTCGTTCAGGGATCGGGAGCGGTTTAAGCAGGCCATTGTACCTTTCTCGAGAGGCCTTTGCTTTACAGCAAGTATGGCAACATGATACGTATCGGCGTACAGTATGGAACATGCGGGGCCAGTAGTACTCTCTCTGTAGTAGGTCGAGAGTCTTTCCTCTGCCTGGGTGTCCTCCAACAGGCGAGTCGTGTACGATTCGGAGTAGTTTAATTCTCAGTTCGTCAGAATCAGGGATTACGAGTCGGTTACGGTAATACAGCTTGCCATTTCGGTTTTCGCAGTCAGCTAGTGTTACCTTCTTTGACCGACCGGCGCCGTTTCGGAGCAGGTCTAAGGTTTCTTGGATAAATTCGTCGTTCGGATACTCGTCAGCAATAATCTGATCAATCGTCCGATCTGTTTCGTTCAGGTTGAGGTCCGAAAATAGCTCGGGTCGGAGCAGAGTTTGGTGTCGGGCCTTTCGCGCTTCTTCCTGAGCAGGGACGTCTTGGGATCGCCTTGTAAGGGCATCCGGTTTCCCTCCGTCTCGACCGGGACGATAAGTAATCTTGAAATTGAAACGGGACAGGTATTCAGACCAACGGGCTTGTCGGTGGCTGAGTTGTTTCGTAGTTGCGAAGTACTGCAAGTTCTTGTGGTCAGATAGGACCCGTATCGGATGCGCTGCACCTTCCAGTTCGGGTCGCCATTGTTCAAAGCAGCGTACTATGGCGAGCAATTCCTTGTCGTAGATCTCATAATTGCCTTCTGCGGGACTCATTCTTTTCGAGAAGTATGCGATAGGCCTAATAGTCCCGTCCGGCTCAGTCTGGGAGAGAACTCCTGCTACTACGTAGTCTGAGGCATCGGCTTCTACGAGTATCGGTAGTTCGGGGTTGAAGTGGCGGAGTATCGGGGCTTCAGTAAAGGCTTTCTTCAGCTGGTCGAAGGACTGTTAGCAATTCAGGTCAAAGTCGAATCAGACCCCTTTCTTGGTGAGTGCAATCATAGGGCTTACTAGCTGCGAGAAGTTGTCAATAAATCGTCGGTAGAAGTTAGCAAATCCTACAAAGGCTCGAACGTCCTTCACGTCCTTTGGGTATTGCCAATCTAGCACAGTCTGAACCTTAACGGGGTCCATTCAGATGCCATCTGTAGAGATCACATATCCTAAATACGTGACCTTTGATTGGTGGAACTCGCATTTGTCTACGTCGAGTTGCAGACCTGCTTCTTCCATAGCCTTTAGCACCAGGCGTACATGCCGTTTGTGCTCCGAAAGGCTATCGCTGTAGATCAGAATATCGTCAATATACGCAGTGCAGAACACGTCTAGGTAGGGTCAGAGCAAGTCGTTTACAAAATGTTGAAAAGTACTAGGCGCGTTGGCTAAGCCGAAGGGCATCACCAGGTACTCAAATAGTCCGTATCAGGTCCAAAACGCTGTTAGCCACTCGTCGCCCTTTGCTATCCTTAGCTTGTTAAAGGCAGCAATAATATCTAACTTTGTAAAATACTTTGCTTTGCTTAGTCAGCTCAGGGTTTCCTGTAAGAGGGGAATCAGGTATCAGTTCTTAATAGTAACAGCGTTCAGTCCTCAGTAGTCAACGCAGAATCAGAGCCCACCCCCAGGTTTCTTTACAAATAGTACAGGTAACGCCACTGGTGAGGAGCTAGCTCGAATAAACCCTTTCTCTAGGTTCTCGTCAAGGTATTTTCAGAGCACTTTCAATTTGTTTAGCGACATCCCATACAGTGGCCCATAACCAGGTTGTTTGCCAGGCTCAAGGGTTATCTGGTGATCGTACGGACGTCGTATCGGAAGCTTATCAGACTCGTCTCAGGAGAAGACATGCAACAGGTCGTAGTAGTCTCGAGGGACTATCGTCCTCAGGTCAGTGTGTTTTCGGGGAGCTAAAGCTCGGTCTATATCGGAAATCGTGACTGCGTAGATTTCGTGATCCGGTCGTCGAGCTAGGGTCACAAACGGGGCAGGTCCTATGTGGCAGATGTCCATCTGCTGTTCGAGTCCCGGTTCGTGTCCGAATTGGGTAGGTAGAGGTTCCTCAAAGGCTTCCTCTTCTTTAGGTTCAGGCAGTTGTTGAATCATTTTGCGTAGCCCATCTCAGTGAGAGGCCCAGCTTGTTAGCCTTGCTTAGGTAGTTCTTCTTCAGGTTATTAGGGAGTAGGTCTGGAGACCTTCCGTATCAAGTGCTATTCAGGTGTTGTTCAGATGTAAGCGTAAGCATACGTCTCAGCATCAGGAAGAGTTAAAGTTTAGAACTTGCTCTTAGTAATTAAAGGCAACCTTGTGCCAATACAGCCATGGTTGTCCTAGGATTAGGTCATGACGTCCCGTGTTTGTTACATAGAGTTTAATCTGCTCCTTGTGGTGTCAGTAGGTAATCGTAACAGTTGTGGTACAGGAGATAGAACCTCCTTCAAGTTGTTTTCCATTAAATCCAGTCAGGTAAATCGTTCAGGTAAGCGGTGTCAATCAGAGATTCAGTTTGCGCGCCAGTTCTCTGTTAATGTAACCTATGCCGTTCGCTCCTAAGTCAATAAGAGCCCGTATCGGGGCCGATACAGTTCCTTGTCGTAAACATACAGGAATATTAACTTGGTACTTCCAGTCGTCAGTAGGGGACTTAGCCCATAGGTCGGCAGAGATCTGGTGTCGAATCGGTCCCGGGGGGCGACTTAGCCCCGGGACGAGCCTTTTTGCAGGCTCCCACTGCTATGGCTGCGGCTACGTCAAGAGTGGCGAGGGGGATCAGGGCTCAAATACAAGTCAGAGCCCTTGCGGGAACAAGATCAGGACGGCGAGGATCTTTGACGAGTACTAGCAGCGCTACTCGCGCGGACTTAAGGAAGGGGAACGGAGCAGTTTCGGGAGATATGACCATGCTTGCCGCACTTGAAACATTGACCTTTCTTCCTGCGATCTTCACGCTCTCTGGAACCAACTGGAGCATAATTCGAATCAATTTCCATCGCGTTAGGGTCCTTATTCGCAACTGCGCTGGTTCGGGGGCGTATCGGGGCTTGTACGGGGAGGAACCTCATGTTATTATCGTAGGTAGCAATTAGGTTCGCATACGCGTTAAGGTCGTTCGGGAGGGGTTCTCCTACCATAGCGCGTTGCAGTTCAGTTGAGAGGGAGTTACGTAGGGCTGCGATTAGACCTATCTCATTCAGGCCTGTATCAGATGCGAGTCAGCGGAACTCAGCAAAGTGTGAGGTAAAGCTTTTCCTTCCTTGTCGTAGGGTGTTTAGGCGACTTAGGGCCGTTAACTCTTTGTTTAGGTCTCCGTAGGTTGCTTGCAGGAACGCCACAAATTAGTCTAGGTTAACAATATCCTTATCCATCAGTGAGTCAATCAAGGCTGTTACGTCGCGGTCAAGTCGAGAGTGGGCATATAGTAACTGGGAGCGTTCAGAGGGGAATCAGTCTGCGTTTCCTTCAAGTTTGTATCGGAGCTTGCGTAGGAAGGAAGGTAGGTCTTTCCGTTTTCCGTTAAACAGCAGGGGATCAGGGAGTCGGTCAGATTTCATTACCAGGTCAGAGGGGTTACAGGTCGTAGGCGGCGTTAGGCGGGAGGGAGTTAAGCCATCTCCAGACTTCTGGGTGGGCTTTAAGGCTGGTAAGTTCTCAGTTCCTACTACTATGACAGGAGTCAAGGCAGAAACAGACTGCTTAATAGCGCAAAGCTGTTCTTCAAAGTCCTTTCAAAGAGCTTCAAAGCTTACAACGTGGCGGCTTTCCTGTAGAGCAAGCGCTTCTTAGAAGGCTTCTTAGCTTGCTCTAATAGCTTAGAGTTGTGCAAGTACCAAGCTTATCAGATCAGATTCAGAGGCCATTCTTGGCTAGGGTTTTGACACAACGTAATGTCACGATTATGCACAAGTAAGGTTATAGAGCTTCGCGGAGGTCTAGTTCAATTACTACGTGAGGTATCATGGTAGGTACAAGACGTTGTGTGAGGAACAGGAAAGTTCAGGAGGAAATTAGCAATTAAATACTCAGCTCAGAAGTCCAAGCGCTTCAGGTATGAATCGAGCCTGTTCCGGGTTCAGTTAGTGTTGAGGCGGTTCGTGCTTAAGTTCATGTCCGTGTCGTGTCGTGTTCGTGTCGGACGTGCACCGATAATACTCCGGTACGCGTCCGATACGGTTATGTCTGGGATCCGGGGAGGATACCGTGACACTACTAGTGCCTTAGCTGCTTTAGAGTGTGTAACTTTAATTAAAACTAAGTTAAAGCTATTCTAAAAAAGATTAACTTATATACACACTATAATAATTTAATTTATTTACATTTTAACTAACTTTAAATAAGCTGTTATAACTTTTATGTTTAAATTTTTTATAAACTTAGAGTTTATTAGGCGCTTAAAGAGTCTTATTATCTTTACAGTAGTCTAGACCTCTTTATATAGCAGCTTTAAATTAATAATTTTATATAAATTAGTGTTCTTTATAAAAAAGTTAAACTGCTTAAATTTACTACTTAAAAGTTTAAGCTAAAGTATAATTTTTTTTTTTTTTTTACTTTTAGTTAGCTTTAACTTAGCTTTAGCTAGATCTATTTAATAAAGTAAAATAATTAGAGTTAGAGCAGGCAAGGCCTAACCTATGCTATATCTGTAATGTCTATACTAGGAATATAGTAGCATAAACTGCTGCTAGAAAGGGTACAGTCTGCCTAGAGCAAACAGAGGTGCTTTATGTTAAGGCTACTAAGTGTTCTAGTACAGACCCTAAGCCTACAGATATTAACCCTAGGCCTGCAAATATAGACCTTGCAGTGGTAGATATAGTCTACAACTTAGCTAATAGGTAAATTGCTACTAATATTCTCTATAGCTAGATATAAGTTAAATATAAGTAAAAGTAGGCTATAAAAAAATATTATTAGTCTAATTTTTTTTTAAGTTATATTAATTTAGATTAATCTAGATTTACTTATACTTTTACTATACTATTACTAGCTCTAATCTTAGCTGCCCTACAAGCTGTACAGTCTAGTCTAGCTAAAGGCGCGGGCGGGCACTGTCTAGTTTAGTCCTGCCTGTAATGCTATTAGACTTAGGTAAGACTGCGTGTCTTCTAGTTAGAACATATTAGGCATAAAAAGCAAAAAAGTAGGTCCTAATAACATGTTATTTAATAAAGTAGGTTTATTATTATTTAGCGCCTTTATTTTTCTTAATTAGCCTTAGATTATAACATATGTAAGGTAAAACTTACTATTACTATTAGCACTAGCCTTTTTAGCTAAGAGGTTTTAGCTTTTAGTTAGGCCTTTACCTTAAAAATTAATAATAACCTTAGTATTAATTTTTAGTAATAAAGGCTTATTATTAAGTTATAACTAGTTATTATTTAGTGTTATTATAGCATTATTAGATGTAATCTACTATGTTAGAAGTAAGTAAAGAGTGTTAGAGGCTGTTCTAATTAAATTTTAACCTAAAACATGCAGATAGAGTAAGATATATACCTATAGTGTCCTTAGCAGTTTAGGATTAGCTAGTAAGGTCGCACTGCCCTAGTTAGGTGGGTTGGTGGGCGTGGCAGGAGGAGATGTGAAGCTGGGTTGGTTAGATTGTTTATTGTGGCGGCCGTGCGCGTAAGCGAGCTGTTACGTAATCATTCCTAATTAGGACTAGCCCCCTTCTTCCTGGAAAGGAAGGCTAATCTGCTCGTCCCACCTAAACAACAGATATGAAGAAGCGGATGTGCGAGCTCCGAATGGAGAAGACATCTGTCACTACGGCCCATATGGAGGTCCTGTCCCGCCGTCGTTCGTACCCCTCGATGACGTGGATCTTAATCCGATTGAGGCTCTACTGGCGTATAGGCTCCTAAATCCTTTCCTTGACTTTGTTGGAAGCCCGATAAAGAAGGCAATGAAGAGCCTCCTAGCAAAGCTGGGCCTGATAACGAATTCAGCACCCGATGTTAGAAGTCAAGAGAGTACTGGAGGAGGGGTTATTGCGGCTGTTGCCAAGGCTATAACCCTGGCATTCTGTACCTTGCAGCTTGCTGCGGCTATTGGGACGTTGGATGCTATCGATGGCTCCCAAACTCGACTGACTGTTATGACGATTTTCGCCCTGGTTTTCTCCTCGACCTGTAATTTCTTCGGAAAGGACTCACTCCCAATCTATTCTCTAAACGCAGCGTAAGACTTCAAAATACATTCGAGTCGACGGGCGCTGATTCAAACTAGTTTCTTCCAGGCGATGATAATTTTTGTCGGAACGAGTGACCACCGAGGTTCAAATTGAGGGTAAAGTCGTCGGGGTGTGTGAGAAGAAGAATGTAGCTCTTGTTCAATGCTCATTCGGTTCGCTTATCCCGTGTCGGCTTCCGTTGGCGTATCAAAGCATTTCCTAATCCGTTCAAGACAAAGTTGATGTAGAAAGCATTGTTCAATTTCTATTCCAAGTTCACGAACACCCTTGGCCGTCAGATTTTTCATCGATCGCTTCTCCAATTTCGCTATTCTTAGGTATATGCGAGAGACGCTAATATCGACTAAAGAAGAGTTAGTCATCTTTATAGGAATGCTAATGGCTGGACAGACAGAGTATTCGACCAACCTATATACACCCCTCGCTAGGCCATGTCCGTTCTTCTGACACTAGTCAGCAATTGTGCTCTGGTTCCGTTTCCACCTTGCGCGCACCCGCTGTTCCATATCTGGTACAAATAAGCTGATACAACAATAGATCTCTAGACGTAGGCAGTTAACTATCGAATCTGTCTCACCCCGCTGGTGGAGAGGATCTAAACATGCCGCCACACGTGATCGCCAAATTGGTCATAGCCCCGAAGAGCTCTCCTCTTGGAGTCGAAACATCCTCACCTCTACACTCCCGGATGGTCATCTATTCCCAGGATTCTGAGATACCTCGCAGAAATCTGCTGTCTGCTCGATCGTGCCATCGCTCGTGGCAATTCTCTGCGTTTAATCAGGAGTTTGCCTTTTGAGCCGTCTTCAACCTCGCGACATGTCTCCGTGCAGAGTCACACTGTTTCCTCGCACGTCGGCTCTTGCAGGAGGTACGCTATGTGGAGCTTTTATAATTGTTGCCTATTGACTAATATTGGTGTCTCATTCTATAGGATCTAAGAGGAAAGACTCGAAAGAGGATGGTAAAGGCAAATCGTCTACTGGGCGCTCAGATGAGGTCTTAGAGAAAGACAAAGCAACGAAAGCCAAGGCTTGCAAGAACGAGGGGGACAAGAGGACAAAGAATAAGGGATTCATAATTTTAAAAATTTTCAAGGAGCGATCCGTTGTGGATGCCAGGGGTGTGGGCGATGAAAACATAGGCGGCTCAAGCGACGCGGCCCTGTAAATAGCGTCCTCTGTTTCGCACCGCCAAATCCACAACAAACACCACCGACCACCATGACCACGCACCCAGCAGTACCGAACCATCGCAACAGGTCAGAGAAATGCTTCAAAGTTATTATTTTTGAGATTAGCGGCTGTGCATCGCTTTAGCAATCATTATCATGCAAGACCTATTGCCAACCCGCCAGCCTCCATGCATCGCCCTCATCACCCGCCGACGTTTGCGCGACGATACCTAAGTCAGATCGACTCTGCTGCCCACTGAAAGCACTGGAACCTTTCCTCTTCACACCTATCGCTGTGTTGGCCTTCGGGGGTTCAGGTCGTGATGTTGAATTTCTTTGAGAACCCTTCCTCCCGAGGCTATCATCAGGTGTCGCTACATCCTTTGATTTCTCGCAATGCAAAGCTAATTTCCAAATACTTATTGTGCCCCATAAACACAGGAATACGACCCCCATTGAAACCTCTCACAAGAAGTCCTCACCCACCATTCCTAGTAGCGTCCCATACGTCTTCCAGCCGCACACGATCGAGACACCCACCACCCACTCAGGATATCCCATATCCGAACTTTTTGCCCATGCCCTGGTTGGGACAACTCTACCTTTGAGACCAGCCAACACGACTGCCGCTGTTCTCCCTGTTGCAACCCATCAAACTCACGGTGTTTGGAGCGCCCAAGTCTTGCATTGCTGCTAGAATCACACCACAAGGTTGGGATTTCGTTCTGAACGAGTCGGATCTGTAACACTGGTTGAGGGGCTCTTCATTAGAACAATCATTCTAGATCCTGTGTTGTTGGCTAAGATTTATACCGTCATGAGAAAAGGGGATATTGCGAGAATAGTGTCGCTGACACACTACTTTGCGGTGTGTCTACGGCACTTTAGGAGCCGACTGTAGAAGGGAAGGAAAACATAAGAGGTTCTCGATTGTCTGGGCTCTGCGAATTATTATTAAGCCCCGCTGCGATGGTTGTATTGGGTGCAGCAACCGTGTAAGTGGTGGCAAGCGAATGATTGTGATGACGCTGTCGAGGCGACGTTGGTAGCGAGAAGCAGGGTCCAAGTGGCACGCTTCACCACATGGCACCGATGGCATCGATGCAAGGGAAAAATATATATAGGACTGGAATTCATCTCTGAAACAAGCCCACTGATGTCATTGATGAATAGTCCAACCTGCAAAGCATGCACTCAGTCGTTTCCTAAGCACTCCCAACAGAGGCGAAGTTCATAGACGCGCGGCTCTTCGTCGCCAAATAGATCCTTCTGCAAATCCAATCTTGGGTGCTCAAAGCTTGCCTCTCTTCCATTCCTTCTCCAATGACTGCGACCCCAGACCTGTAGTTTTGCCTGCCATTAGCAGCGCAAGTCAGACCGTGCATAAAGATGCAGTGTTGCCCTTGTAGCGCTCCTCCGACCCTAAGAATACCTGACGGAATGAGACCCTTGTTGGCCCTAAACCTAAATTTGCCAGCCGTTGAAAAACGAGGGGGCGTTAGCTAGCTGAGACTATCGTCTCAAAACACAACGCAGCATCTTGCCTAATCGTCAAAGGTTCTCTGACATCCTCTTTGCCAAAATCTCTTGCGGGCTTGCGTCCCGCCGTCCCTGTCCAAACAAGGTCTCCTGTACCAAGGGACAGGTCCTCAGCTAGCTGCGACCCTGATAGCGATCAGTGTGCTCCTTCGATTCATTCGCCGCTAATCAAATGCCATACGGTCTTCATGGCGGAGTTGGCTCGTGTCAATCGTGACTCGGTGCCATTGCATCGCAAGTATGATGAATTTCGAGATATAGCTTCTGTAAAGGCCGGGGCGGAGGTGTGGAATGGGATCGGAGTGTAGGATGATGATTGAAGAGCACGTGGGATGCGACTTGGGCGCGGCTGTTGGAGACGTGTTTGCTCGGCGAGTAAGGAGCCCGCGGGTGGTATGTAGTAAGCGTGGGGTGTTGGCGCGTCGCGGAATGTTGTATATCTGAAGAGGGCTTTGCAATCAGCGATGAAGAATCTTCGTTCTGCGCTTGGGGAGAGTAAGGAGCGCGTCGGAAGTCTTGCAAATCTTGCAACGTGAAGGCGGCGAAACGTTGTGTAAGCGTCTGTTTTGAAGGTAGCTAATTGTGTTGAAGTTGCATAGTGATTGATTGCCGCTCAAGACCAATGTAGCTTGGGTGATGGGGCACTGAAGAGCATATGCAAGGGTCGCTGGTCCGAAGAAGAATCGCCGTGCTGAGCGAAATTTCGGACAATTGATGCTACTGCTGACAAGGTTAATGAAGCTGGGAAATTGAGCGGCCGCTAAGGCAGCACAACCTGCATCTCCCTAGCTTGAAGCACGTCCTCGGGCCATGTTGTTGCCAGTGCCCTTTCACCAGCTCTCATCCTGCCGTAAAGCTTCGCCCGCAGTCTACAGGCTTGCATCTCAACAAGGATATTTCTTAGCTCGGTCCACTGGGCAGGAGTCGCAGGAGACGAGCGGACCTGAGCAATGATCTCGAAACACCATACTGACCATGGTCTTAGTGAGCTTCTCCGCCCGTTAAGTTAGACCTCGCGTACTGCAAAGCATATGGGGCCGCATTCAGCTAGCTTAGTTCCTCATTATCATTGGAATACAGTCTTTCGCCTCACTTTCCGCCTCTAGTCAGACCATTAAGAGGCTAAACAGTGCGGCCGCAGATGCTCAGTCTTGCAGTTCCCCTCTGGGGCTGTAACATATGACACTGCCGGTTGTGATGATTGGAAGGCAGCGACACATTCGCTTAGGAGCTGCAACCTCAAGGGGATGTGCCCGAGCCAGCCTCTTTATTCGGTGACCTTAGACTGTCTGATGTGGAAGGAAAAGTGAAATCGATCGCGCTTGGGCCGTGGAACATGCAAGAAGAGCCTCGAGCGGTGGCTGGCAAGTGAAATATTAAAATGAACCCAAGGAGTTGGGGAAATGCGTCTCCTCTTTGTTCAGCCTTGTCAACGATTTGATTGCAAACTGGATAGAGCTCACTCTTCCGGGATCTTTCTCGTAAAGGGGTCGCACAATTAGCCCGGAGGGGCTTTAGTCGAGGTTAACTGCGGACTCCCTCAATGGCCAAGCCAGGCAATGAGCCTGGGAGGCTGAAGAGAGATGTCGATGGCGTGGCTCCAGAATGTGGTGGGTCTAGCCAGAAAGCCTTCGCCGAGGTCTAAACGTTGGGAGTGACCGGAAGCCTGCGAATTCACCGATCATGAATGTAAATGACCGGAAATGGCCAATGGCCCTCTTTCACTGAGCCCAACTGTAACACATCCAAGAGCTATCCGCTTTACCCTAGTCAAAAAATGGGATAGCCGTTACTGGACCACCCTAAGGAGGGAGAAAGAGTGGCTTGTTGGGGGTGACACACAAATCCCCGCTCGCTCGAAGCAATGCCCAACCCTCTTGAAACAAAAGAGTAGGAGGCCGTGATGCAGACATCCGTTCAACATCCGTCTTAATATAATTACGAAACCACTGATATAGTGTCCCCAACAGAGAGCTGTTTCGCTTCGTTCGAAAGTTGCAAGGCAGTGTGCATGCACCCCGCCCAAGAGAGCTAGCACGGAAGGGGGCTGGGATCGTGAAAGCCTTGAGCGTGGTAGATGTAGAACAACCCGCAGGGTAACGCATTGGGCACCGGGTTGTACCAGGGAGCTTTAGTACCATGTGGAGCTCAGGTTTTTAACGCCAGAATTGGGATATGGCATCAACAGGAGCTGAATAAGGCTCGGGCCCTCGCTCCCTCTTCACGTGTGGGTCCGGCGCGGATATACATTGCCTCCGCTCTTGGCCCTTGAACGTCCTTCCCTCTCGTCATAGAGATGATTAGCCCCTGAGTGCTTACAGAAGTAAGTTGCACACTGACTACCGCTCTGCTACCTTCAAATTAGCTAGCAGAACCTTCTCAGTTTAACACTCACTATTTACTTTCGTAAAGACCATATTCTGTAGCTATGAGGACCAGTCAAGAACCGCATTCTTGTAATATTAAGGTAAGTGGAGCTGTTCTCTGCAATGCGGGAGCGTGAGGTAGCTACTATCACAGTATTGAAGCTCGGTGGGTGAATGGAAAGCTGGTGGAAGAGTGGTCGGCCCAAAACTTTAGTATGCGAGTGCGTCGCTTCTTAAATGTAGAAGGAGCCAACGCGCCAACGCGGAAGGCGCGGTAGTGAGGATTATATCAGATTGATGTTATTGGAGTTCCGACTCGAGTAGCTTTGCATCTATTCTTGGCTCGAGTCATGACAACAAAATCTCATCTCTGGGAAACGTCGAACTTCAAGTGTACCTATAATGAAGGCATTTAGGGAAAGTGGACGGACAAATTTAAAGTATATATTTGCAGAGCTTATAGTAGTAAAGTGCAAGCAGCTTGTGCGAATATCTTAGATTACGGAAAGTCCTGAGGCATCTAAGGGGGAGGCCCAAATGCACGAGTGAACGTGACCTCGCTGCGCCCCAGCAGACTTCCATTATAACCGCATTACATTGATGGTAACAGGGAAACTCTATACGAATGTAAATTTACACTTCCTGAAAGGAGCGAACGGCATTAATCTTCATTGTTCATATCTCCGACCACGACAGTAAAAACTTCGAGGGAGGACGACTCCCGTCAGTGCGCTATCGTAATGGTTTGTGCGGGTGTTGTCCTTGGTCCAGGATATATTTGACATGCCATTTTTAAACTTAGCAGGCGTATCAATGCCTGATAGTATAATCCTTCACCAGAATGGGCTAGCAGTCTGAGGTGAAGGACAAGGGAAGGTGGATCGTAAGAGTAATGCTAAATCGATGATGAACACGTCAGTGAGGGAAGCCGGCGTCGAGCCTAGTCAATCCTCGCTCCAATGGTGGTTGACCGAAGCGGAATTTCCTGGCGATCTTGGAAATACTGAGAATCGCAAAGATAGAGGGGCGCGGTTTCTCGGTCATTTTTCTTCCCGCAGTGTTGGAGACATCTAACTCCCTGAATTTTGACTCACTGGGCCTTCCCTGTAAAATGTTTGCCTGGTTTTAGCGACGTCTCTATCTAAATCGACTTATCGACGATGTTGTGGAGCCAGAGCACGCAGCTGGTGAACGAAGATAACGCCCGGGATACAGAGCAGCTGACCACGCGCAACCTGGTCGCTGCACTTCCAATAGAATACGCGTCGATCTTGCGGTAGTACTGCAATTGTTACTGGATCCCTCCCTTTCTGCAACTGATGCCTGCAGAGGAGAGCGCGGACTGACCGGCTTGATCGACGCCGTCATGGCATGTTCCCACTGTGCAACTTTATTGCATGGTATAACTCTTCGGTTGCCTCCTGCAAGTAAGCACGCAGATACGTGGATGTGCGCGTCTGGTGTTCGTCCGTTCTGGTCTTGGGTTTGGGGTGCTGGAGGCGTCGCTTGTGGGTCTGGGGCCTTTGAAATCCATCATCCCCGGCGGGAACGTAACCGGAACGCCATCTGCTCACTGGGCTGAAATTAGGCTCCCTCATCTCAACATCCCCTCTGCCATCGCCAACAACGGTCCGCGCCGCATCAGGTGAGTCAAATCACCTGGGTTTGTCCCGGAGGGTGATGGTTGGACATCGATAACCGTTTTCGACAACAGTCTGGTTGCCTTTCTCAGCTGGTGTGCTTCAGGAAGGAAGTTGCCTCCTGGGCCGCAATCTTGAGAGAGTGGAGGTTTGCGATTCTTCATGGGCCATGACCACCTCCAATGCGGGGAACAACCTATAGAGCATGGCCTGCTGGCTGGCGCATTCATATCGCCATGTGCTTTGACGAGCTTCCCAGCAACAGACCGGTGAGGGAAGATGGAGTTGGTTTGGCAGATTCCTACCAGGATACTGACATGTGAGGTATGCGACCGAATATTCGATCCACTCGCATTGGGAGCGATTGAAAGGATATCGCTAGCGCGGTATTCAGAAGGCAAACAAATTACCTCGTCCGCATGGGATGTGAAGGATTGCACTTGAGGTATGGATGCCGAGAGGTTTTTCCTTCCACGTTTCGAGATCCTTCCGTGGGTAGGCATGCGAGGAGAGCCTCGAAGGAGAATGCATAAAGTAAAGAGAGGTCAATCGTTCTTCGGGCCAGTGCTTTGTCAAATTGTGGACTGAACATTCCAAGAATCCAATTTGGAGCGTTGTCTGATTCTGTTTCGATCCATTTTCTTTCCCGTCGCCAAATCGCGCTTAGTGTCCAACCAGCTATACAGGTGAAGCCCTGGCAGCTACCGTAAGTATGCAACGAATCAAGTACCGATACTCCGCACTGTATAAAGAAATCGCCGCCTTCCCAGCACTCGCCAATTTCCAACGATATACGGAGGAGTGGGCCTGGATATTATATAATGACAGCTTGGATATTAAGCAGAAGAGAAAAGAATGTGATGATCTCATTGCGGACATTAAGGGGTTTCCGCGCGGGAAGCAAGTGTTCACCGTCACAGATTGGCACCCGATCCACCCCGAGGAGGAAAACCCTATGTTGACAGAGAAAGTGAGATCTTTGAAAAAGAGCTTAAGACAACAGAGTGAGTTATATAAAACCTAGACTTTCCGGTCCGGTAGGTGCATTCGTCGACTAGCAAGCTGAATTTTAAAGGCAAGGACCTTCTCCTCGCCTATGAGGTAGCACAGTTGCCTAGCCAGCGCAATCTCTTTGCGAAACGCTTTCGGGATTATCCGAATCTCTTCAAAGATGAGGTGTTTGGGCCGACTGGAGAAAGCGAAGAGATTTACAAGCAAGTTCCAGCACATTCCGACACATGCTCTTTGAAGGACATTGCCCGGCAAGATCCCGTCACCGAATTCTTCATCAACAATCTCGAGTCGATGTACACGTGGGTCAGCGAATATGTTCTGAGACGTGGGAAGAAACTAAAAGATAATCCGGAAATGGCGGAGAGAGACGACGGCGTTGCGGTGGCCACTATTTCTGCCATCGTCGAGGTACTCACCTGCTTATGTGTCCCTCTTTACATGACTATAACAATGTTCTTATTGTCATGTTTTCGTTCTACGAAAGTTCAAATCGCGATCCTTGCTCCCTTTGGAACATTTTTCGTGTTCTCGTTGAAAGTAATGGTTGGACCTCTTCCACGATATGAGTTGTTCGCGATCACAGCGCAGTACTTGGCAGTTCTTGGAATATTTATTGGAGCCTCGTCGACTGGTCGTTGACTGTTCGAAATTCTTCCTTGAAACCTTGGCTGTGGGTGGGTGGAGGGTAAGTTCTGCCAAAAGTTCTTCTTTGTCCAGCCCACTTCTCCCGACTCCGATATCGATCAGCCTTGTGTGTGGTTTCAGGCACTACGAAGGCTGGCAACGCCAAGGCGGGAATCTCCTCCAGCATGTTTCCCACACCTCAAAATATTTTGCAGTGGATCGTGTACTCTTTTATCTATAAAGTACATCCAGGCTAATGATCAACACAGAATTCATTTCAGCCTTGGCTCAAGATTATATGCTGCTCCTCCTCAGTCGACTTCCATTAGCTTCTCATGTAGAATCTTCGAACCCCTTCCATTCTCGTTTCCATCCGTGCACCTCGAGATAGGGCTGGGCCCCAAAGTGTAATAGCGTGTAAGCCTGTGGTCAAAGCACATGCACTCGGGCCACAGCATCCAAGCTCTTTCGAACTCTCCGAAACGCCCATTGCAGCCCCTGTGTGGAATTCTCTCTAGTTTTTGGGTATTGTGCGTCCCCATTGCTTTCTATCTATAGCTCAAATTCCATGTGTTCGTTGACCTCGGATCACGTTCGGCCATAATTTCCCCTGGGCCCGTAACAAACCAACCAATCTCAACGAAAAGGACGATGGAGGGCAACAGTGGAAAACGGGTCTATTAGACCGGCCGACAGATGGTTCCGAATGTCGGTTGGTATGGGTTGGCGAGGCATTCTCACAGTTCACGATGACAGGTCACACGTAGCAACTCATGGATCCGCCTTGGCCGGCCCCCCCGAATCTCAAAATTGGGGGTTCCAGACCTACAGATCATTTTCAACTTCTACCGTCTTCTTGGACCACCACACTCATCCCCTCAGACGCGCTCAACCCCATCAATTAAGACATACCACATCAAACTTCCCGCTTCCTTTACTTCCAAGCGCCACAGACGGCATAGTTATAAAGCATGGCGGGGCCTAGAATCCCTACGTCGCCACCAAAACCTCTACGTATACAGCTTCCTCTAGATCCTAGTGGTCTCTTCAACTGACCACAGTTGTAGCGGAAGTAGAAGAGCACACGAGTAAGCGCGCTGCATCCAACGATGTTTCCCAAGCGCCGGGACACTCCCATTCTCACTCCATTCCCGCTCTAGCCTACTGTTCCTAGATGACAAGGCAAGTCAGGAACCTTCCTCTCTTTTTGGTCCACAGTAAGGTATGCTGACGAGCTCTTTCTCGGCAAGAACCAGACTGATCAGTCGCGGCAAATTCTTTGGCTGGTACCCCTGATGGGCATCCCAGGTTCTAGTGGCGCTCCATCACCACGGGCATGGCTACCTGGCGAACCTTTAAAATACCAATCCGCTCGCACGAACCATTTCTATCGAAAATAGCACCCTACCTATAGCAAGCGCTTTCAGAGCATTCATATTGTTTCCCTTTCCTCAACCGACATACAATCACCATCAGAGTTGCGAGCAGCCTCCCATTGCCTGGGCTAGGCTGGAGTCCTCACCCACTGCTCTCTAAAGGCCACCTTACTGCACTATCCACGCGCAGTTGGACAATCTGATGCGTTTGCCTAGCTCCTCTAGTCCTCGAATTCCTACCAAAACCATTACTACATCAATCACCTACCTCCAGGGTCCTACCGACCTTCAAACTCCCGAAAATAAGCATCGTAGGACGATAATGATGATATGATGATAGCACAAACATTTATCTGGCAGTAACCAGGCATGAGAATACCCCAAAGCATGTTAGGTACGACGAACGACTGTCAGGCCATGCTGTCGCCGCTCCTTATGTAGTATCGATAGACTCTGCACAACAAAAATTCCGCATTTAGTCCTTGATTCTTCCTTCCCCTGCATCATGGAGCAACCCAATATCGGGTTCTGCGTCACATATGCACGCTTATCTCTCCCCTGTGATACTGCCCTCTTGCCAGGTACCACTATGTTGAACACCGCGGAAGATACATGAGATCCGTTGGCCTACCAACACACAAAATACCATAAATGACACGGTGCCTTAGAGCTAGTATTGTGAGCCTACCAAATCTAGCTGCAGGCAAATCCTGCCTGTTTGGAATATTAGAAATGCTACATGTCTGTGAAGAGTATCCTCGAGTATTCCCTAACATGTATGAAATGGTATGTTTGTAAAATCCTAATGAGCAAGATTGCAGCGGAAAAGTGGAGATTGGAGTCTCCAAAAGGAGGGGCCTGAAGCTTCAAAATAAGCCTAGCCAGCTCCGTACTAAACCCAATCAGGTAGGTTTGGGTGCGAAGACAGTGAATGAGTGTCGCGACAGCAGTCACCTACCCATCAATTTAATAGCCGCGTAGTATTAAAGATAAGTCATCAGAGCTATATTGCACCTGACTTGACCCAGACAGCTCGTCTTCTGTGCATAATCCCCTTTCCTATTCCGACCACTGAGCACTATCTACCGTGTGCATGAAGATAGACTTGTAGAATGTCCGTCTTTAGGGCATAAAATTATAAACAAATTCCATAGATGATATCCCCTTCTCTTATAGTTGGTACTCGAAGATAGGCTTTCCGTTGTGCTCATGAAATGCCAAGTGGGTCGGACGCCGAATACCCACGGTCTCAATCAGCTAATGGTATACCCGCCTTCACGCAGCACGCCCACGAAGCCGCTTCAGTCGACTCATCCGAAGTGCGCGCATCGCAAAAAGTGGTGTCTTTGGATTCCATCAAAGAGTCGCAGAGCCACAAGCTGCCACGCCTATCATAGTCCTCATCGCGGTATTCCAAGCAGCGCGCCCCAATCTGCACTTGTTCACAAGAGCGCCACAGCTACTCTCAGTGGCCCATCTGATATGGACCTGAAAACGCCCGATCCAACAGATCTGCGCCCCTAGATCCGATCGAGCGAATCCAGCACCAGTATCCAGCACCAGTTAGCGGCTCTCCAAATGGCTCTTCGCTAGTCATCCCCGACTGGGTCGTTGAGACAAGCTTCTCTGCACTCTACCTCTGCAGCAACCCTATCCTGTCAAAGCATGACTCCAGTCATCCATTTCCCGAGCGATGCGACTCAGATTGCACGGACAGCGGACCAACCCGACAATCCTGGAAGCCGCTCTCCCGCGTCAAGTAAGGAAGGAGCCATGGGAGCTGACCAGTCTTGCGCAGAGTCTTATTGGGGGAGTAAGGGCGATACGCTAACGGTGCGTCTGGGCCGAGGAGAAAGGGAACGTTACTGAAAGGGTATACCGGGTAAGCGATGGGTGACGAGGTACATTGACGCGGTGGGCCAGCTGCAGGAAGCACTCTTCGTATCCTCTGAATGATGGGATATAAAGATACCAGAGTCGTTCATATGATCTCAAAGAACATGCTTTCTTGAAGAGCGGTAGCTGAAAGACGCGTCGAGGGTTCGGTTTGTTGTGTCGGAGGACTGATTTTCTTGTCAGCGGAACTGTTTGGTGAGCCGTGCGAGACCCTAGGCAACGAGCTCAAAGCAGAAGGATACTGTATTCGTAAGACACGTGTCGATTTGAGACTGTATGCGAAACTGAGTTGGAAAAGCTGACAAGAAGCAGCCCCATGAAGAATAAGACCAGTGAGCAAGATGTCAATCGCAGCTGCCCAAGACATGGAGTGAACCGCAGAAGCTCCAAGGCTTCCGGCAGCGGGACAAATCTCCGCCGTTAAAGTGAGGCAGGGGGCTGGAGGAAACCACCTCAGCGTGGCGGATTCCTACAGGGCACGGTTCATCATAACAACCTTGGGCTCGTTCCAGTGAGCGGGGAGCTTTCACTGCACGTACTCCTCGTTTCGGGCCGCCCAACGGCCTTCCCATCCGCATTAGCGCTGCGTCGTCTCTTGATCCCGCTGCACATAGTGCTGCACAGAGAGGTAGGCATGGAAGAACGATTGTGAGAGGTCCGGTGAGATTATGGCAAGGGTGGAGATGTTGGGATTTATATGGATTGGGTAGTGAGCGGAGTTTGCTACTGAGTAAATGGAGGCAATCCATGTGTTTTTTTTAGCCCGAATCTATCCAGGATTCTAGAGTTACTAACGTTCTGATTGACATCGATGAATTTTTGTTCACCAGCTGAATATTGATAACGATAAACGCACAGACAAGTTCTGGCTTCGAAATGCTTGATTGCCTTCTACTACAGCGGCCTAGACTCAAATAATAAACATTCCAAGTGATGAGGTTGCTGAGATCGAGGCCCATCGGCCCCTAATATTAGGCGGACTGAGTTGTAGATGGAAAGCTTTTGCCTTCGACATTATTTCACCGGCGGTCTGTCTGCTATACAACACTCCTCACCCGATATCCCTTATCTGCGACTATCTTCACCTCTTACCTCCCCTCTACGCTCTAACCTAAAACCCTCATACCAATCCCGCTGCTCCTGCTCCTGATCCTGCATCTTCCGCACCACATCCGGATTCTCTCTCAATCACTTCCGCGTCTTTCGACCAATTTTTTTCAGCATCGTCTCCCTGGTGCTCCTGGCGCTAGTTTCGCCTTGCGCGAAGAGCAGGGCGAAGTCTACGGAGTATTTGGCCTAAGGAGGCGGGTTGAGAAAACGATGAGGGCGTGGGGAGAGTAGGGGATTGTGAAAGTGGGAAAGGGTTTTTAGAAGAGCGATGGAGTCGGGGGTAGGTGGCGAAGGCCAGGAGGGTGTCGTAGGTGCCATGCCATTAATGTTGTTCTAAGGTTGGAGTGTAGAATTTGAGGAGCAGTTGATGGTGTTCCAGGTCTTTTCTTCTTGACCAACCCGAATCCTAACTCTAGATGTGTATTATGATTCTGCTGGTATGCATATCCATAGGCTGCCCCAAGGCCCGCTATCCTGAAAACTGCTCTCTTGGAATCTGCCGAGACGGATTATGCTAGTAAGGGGTATATGACCGATAGAAGCCTCGTGATACATACCCTCATTTTGCTAATACGCCAGGTTCCGCATTTGCCGCTGCATCCAATACCGCCCTCATTTCTGTGCTTTGTACTCTCGCCGCTGTTGGTTTCTTGCCGACATAACGCAGGCTGACTGTGCACCCACTGCTCCATTGTTGCGCTCCATTGCACTTTGGGGGTAGGGTTTAAATATGTAGCGGCGTAGTTGGTGGAATGGGGCCTGGGGGATTGGGATTTGATCGGTCTGAATGTGGCGTGGAGCCTGGTGGAGCGGGATTTGGGTTAGGTGTAGACATGTTCGTACTGCCAAGACACGTGATTCCTAGGTTGCGAACAAGGACGGTTACAGATTAATCAAAGTATCGTCTTCACATTTATCTGCGACATCACCTAGCCATTTTCTTCCAGTACTTCGAGCCTGATGTCTGCCTCCCGGGGTCGTCTTCCAATGCGATTAACTCCGCAGCCTCTCAGGTGCTTCACTTCTCCCCTACGCACCCCAAACGTAGCTTCTCCAAACACAGCTTGCCATAGTGTGGTCTCTATCCCAATGGCGCATTGATTTGTAGTCATTGTTCTAAAATTCTATTGTTCCATTTTCTAAATACTTTCCCGCTTTTACTAGTACCTCCTCACTATATTATACATTTTTAGTCTCTCCTAGTCTGCAAGTCCTCATAGCTATTAGGGAAGTAGCTAGTGAAAGGGCTCTTAGAGGATGCATTAGCACTGTAGTAGAGTATTTAAGATTAGGCTAACTTATTGTTAGAGTAGAAAATGCCTAGTCTTACTTTAGTAGTTTTTAATTTTAAGTTTATCTAACTAAGCTAGTATTATTATAGTTGTTACAAACATTATGCCACTTGTACACAAGATTATAGACTATTTCTATAAGTTACTTATTCTCTTATTACTTGTCTATAACAGCAATTAATGTTAACTATTGCCTTTCCTTCTAAGCGTTGCTTAAAGGCCGCTGCACGTGACTAGCTAGCTAACTTAGCCTATACGTACCTAACTAACTAGCAGATTTACCACCAAACTAAGAACTAAAACAGATTAGTTAAGCAGGGCTTATAATGTAAGCAAGCAACAATAATTATTTAGAGACTATAGATTCTGTTGTTATACATTAGCTTATCTGTTGTCTAGACCACTGCTACCTGTTAGTATTTCCCTGTCCTGTCTTACCTAGCGTCTTTGCAACGCCAGCTAGTGATGAGTTATAGCAGCTAGTGATGAGTTGCTCTAGACACAACTGCAGAAGCTGCACATTTAACAGACTAACATCCTAGAATGCTACCTATTCTAGAACCCTGTTAACATATATTGCATCTACTTAGTTAATGCTCTTTTAGATGTGACAGGTGCTAAGCCTAAGACGCTCTATCCTTTGCTGTAATAAACAGCAACCTTGCGCAAGGGTGATCTTCTACTCCTAGTAGCGGCGTTAAGGGTTAAATGGGAGAGGCCTGATGTGTGTAACGATTCTCACAAATCGTTCCATCTCGGGTCGCTTAGAACCTATCTGAAGGGTCCCTGTGTCACGGTATCCTCCCCGGATCCCAGACATAACTGTATTAGATGCGTACTAGAGTATTATTAGTGCACGTCTAATATAAACACAACATAACATAGACATAAACTTAAGCATAAACTACTTTAACACTAACTAAACTTAAAATAGGCTTAATTTATACTTAAAGCGCTTAGACTTCTAAGCTAAGTATTTAATTACTAATTTTTTTAAACCTTTTTATTTCTTACATAACGTCTTATACTTACTATAATACCTTACATAGTAATTAAACTAGACCTTTATAAAGCTTTATAACCTTACTTATGCATAATTATAACATTATGTTGTGTTAAAACCTTAGCTAAGAATAGCCTCTAAATTTAATCTAATAAGCTTAGTACTTACATAACTTTAAGCTATTAAAGTAAGCTAAAAAGCCTTTTAAAAAGCACTTACTTTATAAAAAAGCTACTACATTATAAACTTAAAAGCTTTTTAAAAGAACTTTAAAGAATAGCTTTATATTATTAAGTAGTCTATTTCTGCCTTAACTTTTATTATAGTAGTAGGAACTAAGAACTTACTAGCCTTAAAGCTTACCTAGAAGTTTAAAGATAGCTTAACTTTTTTCTATTTAATACTACTTATAACTTATAACCTTTCTAACTTAGTAATAAAATCTAACTAACTCTCTAATCCTCTACTATTTAATAGAAAATAAAAAGACCTACTTTTCTTTTTACATAAGCTCTAATATAAACTTAAAGGAAATATAGACTAATTCCTTTTTAAACACTTTTAGTTACTATATGCCTACTTTTAACTTAACTATAATATAACAGCCTTAATTAACTTACTAATAAATAAAAATATTATTAACTTAAATTAATTTATAGCATTTCTATAAGTAACTTATAAAGACTTAAATAAAAAGTTAATAGCCCTAAGTTACTTAAACACTTTATAATAAAAAAAAAAAGCTTTACTTTACACTTTACTAAGTTCTACTAACTTACATCTAATATAGGCCTAAATAAGATAAGTCTAATTACAGCCTTATATAACTCTCTCTTAACTAAACTATAACGCGCTATAGTAGGAGAACCCCTTCTAAACAACTTTAATGTGTATGTAAACTTAATTACTACTTATAATAATAACATAAGGTTCCTTCCTGTACAAGCTCTAATACACCTCTAAACTAGCGCAGTTGCAAATAAGGACCTTAATATAATAAAAATTAATTTAAATTATGCTTTAGTTAGTTTTAAAAAGTGTAAAAATTATAAAAAAAAAAGTTAATACTTTAAGTGTAGTAAGTATAGTTATATTTTTTAAAACTACTTTATTTCTCTTCTTTAAGTCTATGTAAGTAGCGCTGCTAGCACTTATTAAAGATTTTTACTATTTTAATTTTGTTTTTATAAGGGCTTTAACTTATGTTTAAGCTTTAATCTCTTTTACTACTTTTAATGTAGCTGCAGCTATAGCAGTAAAAGCCTGTAAAAAGGCTTGTCCTAGAGCTAAGTTGCCTTCTAGGACTAATTTAACACTAGATCTTTGCTAACTTATAGGCTAAGTCCCTTACTAATAACTAAAAGTACTAAGTTAATATTCTTATATATTTATAATAAAGAACTATATTAGCCTTAATATAAGCTCTTATTAGCTTAAAAGTAAACAGCATAGGTTACATTAATAAAAAACTAGTGTGTAAACTAAATCTTTAATTAACACTACTTACCTAAATAATTTACTTAACTAAATTTAATAAAAAATAACTTAAAAAAGGTTTTATTTTTTATACTATAACTATTATAATTACTTACTAACACTATAAAAAGTAGATTAAACTCTATGTAATAAACATAAGACATTATAACCTAATTCTAAGATAACTATAGCTATATTAGCATAAAGTTACTTTTAATTACTAAGAGTAAGTTCTAAACTTTAACTCTTTTTAATGCTAAGATATATACTTACACTTACACCTAAACAACACTTAAATAGCACTTAATATAAAAAGTTTCTAGACTTACTTTCTAATAACCTAGAAAAGAACTACCTAAGTAAGGCTAATAAGCTAAGCCTCTTACTAAAATAAGCTATATAAAATAATTTAATAACTGCTTAAACTTAAAAAAAAAAAAGCCTTTAAAAAACTTTTACTTACCTAATTTAAACATAAACTAGGACTTAAATAGTAAATAGACATCTACTATATAAAACCTACTCTGTTTATAACCCTAGCTTAATAACTAGATTATAAAATCTATGTAGTTATAATTTCTAATATAGACTAAGCTTTAGCTCTCTAAAAACGCACTAACTTAAAGATA
Organism: Lindgomyces ingoldianus; assembly: GCF_010093535.1. Taxonomy (NCBI): domain Eukaryota; kingdom Fungi; phylum Ascomycota; class Dothideomycetes; order Pleosporales; family Lindgomycetaceae; genus Lindgomyces; species Lindgomyces ingoldianus. Next base: position 161,881 of record NW_022985190.1, read on the forward strand.
ATAGTTTTTTAAGACTACTACAACCTATTATATGTTTTCTTTTAAGACAAGTCTAATAAGCTTTTAATATAATGTTTATATAATTACTAAATAACTTTTAAGCCTAGTAAATAACCTAGTTATAGGCTACTATATAAAATGTTGCTAAATAAATTAAAAGTGCTCTAAAAATACCTTAATAAGAACTTAAAAAAAAGGTTTATTTAAGCTAGCTTTTTACTAGTAGTGTTACCTATACTATTTATAAAAAAACCTAGAGGTAGGCTTTAATTCTATGTTAACTACTAAGAACTAAACACTATTACTATTAAAAACTAATACTTAATTCTTTTTTTATAAAAAACTTTAAGCTAACTAAGTAAAGCAAAGTATTTTATAAAGTTAGATATTATTACTACTTTTAATAAGCTAAGAATAGTAAAAGGTAATAAGTAGCTAATAGTGTTTTAAACCTAATATAAACTATTTAAGTACCTAGTAATGCCTTTTAGCTTAGCTAACACGCCTAGTACTTTTTAACATTTTATAAATAACTTACTCTAACCCTACCTAGACATGTTCTGCACTGCGTATATTAATAATATTCTAATCTATAGTAATAGCCTTTTAGAGCATAAACAGCATGTACACCTAGTGCTAAAGGCTATAAAAGAAGTAGGTCTGCAACTTAATATAAACAAATATAAGTTCTACTAATTAAAGGTTATGTATTTAGAATATGTAATCTTTATAAATAGCATTTAAATAAACCCTGTTAAGGTTTAGACTATGCTAGATTAGTAATACTTAAAGAATATAAAAAATATTTAAGCTTTTATAAAATTTACTAACTTCTACTAATAATTTATTAACAACTTTTTATAGTAAGTAAGCTTTATAATTACACTTACTAAAAAAAAAATTTAATTTAACTTTAACTTAAATTACTAATAGTTTTTTAACTAGCTAAAAAAAGCTTTTACTAAAGCTCTAATACTCTACTACTTTAACTTTAAACTACTAATACTTATAAAAGCTAATGCCTTAGACTATGTAGTAGTAAGAGTTCTTTTCTAGACTAAGCTAGACAGGACTATTAGGCTTATTATATACTTTTTAAAAAGAATAAGTCTTATAAAAGGTAATTATAAAATCTATAATAAGAAATTACTTACTATAGTACACTGCTTTAAATAATAGCAACCTAAACTAGAAGGTGTAGCGCATCTAATATAGGTTCTATTTAACTATAAGAACTTATAGTACTTTATAACTATAAAATAACTTAGCTACTAATAAGCTTATTAGTTTAAATACTTGTCCTGTTTTAATTTTAAGATTACTTATTATTCTAGTTAAGATAGAGGGAAACTAGATACCTTTATAAGGTAATTTTAAAACATCTTTACTTAAAAAGAAGTATAAAAGGCTTAATACTAAACTTTACTTTAACTTAAGCTATTTTTAAACTTTAACCTAAATAAAATAAATTAGATAATTAATTAAATTATTACTAATAAGTATTTAAATAATAAATTTATTTAAGAAACTTTAAACTTACTCTAAAACAGCACTAGTTAGTTAAAAAAGGTAATACTAGCTAACTATAAAAACTAAAATAGTAAGCTATATTACTATAACTAACTTATAATTTTTAATTCTAATAAACTAAGAATTAAACTACTTTAAATTATACATAACTTACCTGTTAGAGGACACCTAGGCAGAGAAAAGACTCTTAACCTACTACAGAGAGAGTACTACTAGCCCTGCATGTTCTATACTGTACGCTAATATGTATTATGTTGCTATACTTGCTGTAAAGTAAAAGCCTTTTAAAAAAGGTATAATAGCTTACTTAAACTACTTCTAATCTCTAAATAAGCTTAAAAAGATATATTAATTAATTTTATTATAAACCTACTTTTATTTAAAGAGTATATAAATATTATAGTAGTTATTAATTACTTAACTAAGTATTAACACCTAATACTATGTTTCTCTATAACTGCCCCTAATATAGCCTAGTTATTCTACTAATATGTATAAGTTTACTATAGCCTACCTAACATAATTATATTAGACAGAGGTACATAGTTTGTCTTAGCTTTCTAGAATAAACTCTATAAATAGCTTTAAATTATTCTTTATTTATCTATAGCTTTTTACCTAGAGACTAACAGCTAGACTAAGAACATAAATGCTATAATAAAATAAGTCTTATAAGTGTACATAAACTACTAGTAAAATAACTAGGTAAAATAGTTAGCTATAGCATAGTTTAAAGCTAATAACATAACATTTAAATTAATGTAAGTATCTTTATTCTTAGTAAACTATAAATACTACTTTTAAATAAGATTTAAACTACTTTTAAATACCCCCTAACTAACTTATTAATTTATATAAGTAATAAATGTAAATAGACTTATTAATAAAATCTAAAATATATCTAAATATATTTATAAAAAGCTTATATAAGCTTAAGCTTTTTAATAAGAGTACATAAACTAATTCTAAACCTCTGCCCCTGCGTATACAGCTAGCAAGAAGGTCTAGCTAGATGCTAGAAATATCTAAATAAACTAATAATTAAAAAAACTTAATTAGAAGAACTTTAGCCTTTTTATAGTAGCTTATATAGTCTTATTACACACTTACTAATTAATCCTACCTAACAGCATAAAGATACACCCTGTGTTCCATGTATTATTGCTGCGCTAAGCAGCCCCTAAATCTAACTATCTACCTAAACAGCTAAACCTGCTACCTAAACCTGTTATTATAAATAATAAACTAGAATATATTATAAAAGACATTAAATAAATTTAGTTTAATAAGAAAAAACATATCTATAAATACCTTATAAAATAGACTAGATATAATAAACTGTTATAGAAACCTATAGAAGCTTTATAAAAGAACTCTATAGTAACTTAATTCTACACCTAATACCTATTTAAACTAAACTTGTACCCTAATAAAGACAACTTAATGCTAGAACTACTAATGTAAAGGATTTCCTTTTTAATAAGGGGGGGAGTACTGTTACAGTATTCTCCCTAGATCCTAGACATAACTATATTAGATGTGTACTAGAGTATTATTAGTGCATGTCTAATATAAATATAACATAACATAGATATAAACTTAAGTATAAACTGCTTTAACACTAACTAAACCTAGAACAGGCTTAATTTATACTTAAAGTGCTTAGACTTTTAAGCTAAGTATTTAATTACTAATTTTCTTTTAAACCTTTCTGTTTCTTACACAACGTCTTGTACCTACCACAATACCCCACATAGTAATTAAACTAGACCTCTGTGAAGCTCTATAACCTTACTCGTGCACAATCGTGACACCCTGTATCGGCCCCAACCATGACTCAACCCTGTCCCCTGCAGTTACCCCTATTCACCTAAGTATTTAGTCGCACCTCTCCCCTTAGCTAGCTTAGTAGTTTTCTGATATCCTTTGTACAAGGCCTATAGGTGTTAATGGAATTCCTAGGTTATTAAGTCCCCACGCACTCCTATATGCCTCTAAGTGGATTCCTACCGCATTTAGACCTATTGTCTTGCCTGTGCTGTTACAATGTGCTTGCTAACTAGTTCTTTAGCTCCTAGACTCTGCTCTTGTCTACTAGCTAGTTGTTAATAGGCTCTTTATTTGCTTCTAATTAAAACCTATAGTGCTTGCTCTTGCATAAGCTAAGGAGGGGTTATATAGAAAGTAAGTTAATAAGGTAGTAAAATTTAAACAAAGGAGATTGTACAGGTGTATTATAAGGTCTAAGGAGCTTAATAGAGCTCTAGGCTGACTATATACTGTACAAGAGAGGAGCTATGCCTAATAAGTGAATAGTGCAGTACATAGGTATAATATTGCGTAAGACACGTGCAACACACCCCCCTAGCTTTAACAAAGTAAATAATAAAGTAAAGCTGTATAAAAATAAATAAACTATAAGTATATAGTAGTGTACTTTAAAGTGTAAAATAGCTAAAAATAAATAAATAAATAAAAGGTTAGTAAGCTTAAGCTTTTAAAGTGTTACTTAAGTAAATAAAGCTTAGTTATTTAATAAACACTTAATACTTTTATTAAAGTAGAAACTTAGTAAGGCTGTTTACTAGCATATCTATAGTAGAGATTTAGTGTATATAAATTCTTTTTTTAAAAGCTTATAATTAATTAGAGCTATATGCTAAGTAGTTATAGCTTAACTACTTAAAATTATTATTATTAGTTTTAAAGTCTATAAATATGTTACTTATTTATAAATAAACTTTAATAACTAATAGTGTTTTATTAGTACAGCTATTATTTAGTGTGTTATTAAAGTTATTTTAGAAAACTAAGTTAATATTAGGTTTTTTTTTAAGTTAACTTTTAAAATAGTTTTTAAAGTTATTTTTTAAAAAAAAAGTAGATAATAAAAAGAGCTTTACTAGCACTTTTTATATAGCTAATTACTAAGTTTTTTATTACACTTTTTAAGCTCTAGAAGCTTTTTTATAAAATTAATATAATTTTTATTATCTAAAGTATTATTTTATGTAATAAGTTACTTTTATAGCTTAGGTAAAAGTGTTGCTATGTAAGATCTTTAGTAGCTATAACTATTAGTAAAATAAATCTAATAAATAAATCTTTTATGCGTAATACTAAGGCCTAGTAACCTCTAGTATAAGTAGTAAAGCAGATTAGTAATTAAGTGCTATTATAAAGTTATTTATATATAAGGTTGTCTTTAAAGTTAAAATTTATATCTTAACTTTAAGAAAAAGATATAAGACTAGTAAATATACTAAAAATATAAGCTATATTATTTAGGTTTATCTTAGTAGGTCCTCTAAAACTCTTAATAGTAAGCATAATAGTGCTCTATGCTAGTATAGAAAGATGTTAGCTGCTAGCCTTAAGTTAGTCTAATAAAAATAAGCTCTAAGTTTATTAAAAGTTAGCTAGATTATTATAAATATAGATGTCTACTTTAAAATCTAAAATTTATAAGTGCTAAAAAAATTCTTTTTATTATTTAGCTTTATAACATGTTTTTTATTTATAAAGCTTATTATAAAGTTTATAAAAGTAGCTGCTAATTACTTAGTGCTAGTTAAAGCATTAAGTAGATTCTAGTTAGTAAAATTATTAAAGTTATATTTTAAAAATTATATTTAAATTTAGACTAAGTTAAGACTATAAGCTTTAGTTATATATTTAAGTTATATAACTAAATAATTAAGTTAGCTAATAATAGTTACTATTATTACTACTTTTTCTATGTTTTATTTATCTACTGTGTTTTTTTTTTTTTAGTTTAGTTAGTTTTTTAATAGTAAAAAGTTTTTATTTTTAAGCTACTTAGCTTCTACTTTAAGTTAAAAATTACTACTTATACACTTATTATATTTTTACTAGAGAAAAGTATAGATCTAGAACCTTTTAGGTCTTAGTTAAAAATTATTAATTTTATAGTTCTTAGATTTGTAGTAACTTCTATAAAAGTTATATATAAACTATTATTATTTTAGTGTAGATAAGAGTTCTTAGTATATAGCAAAACTGCTATAGATAACACTAAGTTGCTAAGTTAGCTATAATTATTACTAATTTTTAAAGAACTTTAAACAGCTAGTAAGAAAATTAGGTAGATCTTTATTAGTTTATTTATGCTAGACTAAGATTAATTAGATAGCTACTATATATTTAGGGTTTACATTTAAAATTACTAATATTGTAAGAGGTATTAAGTAGGAAACACAGGTTATAGAGAGGGAATGTAGGATAGAGGGGTAACGAGAGTAAACCTTAGGGTCGGAGGCAGAGGTACAGAGGCCGAGGAGCCTATATACCCCGTGCCAAGCCCTTAGGGTACTCAGGGGTTAGATAGCTGTAACATAACTGTGACATAGCCTCCCCTCTTCTTAGGGCTTGTCCTAAGACCTAGAAAAGAATAAGTAGTGTTAAATTCTATGTACAAAAGTAGTGTAACTAGCCTTATTAAAAACCTAGTAGAAAAAAAGAGTACATAGTTAGCCACAAAGCTTGTACTAGCCATAGGCGGACTTGCAGTGGTGACTGTACAGGTCACGCCTAGGCAGTACCTATCCTTAGTGACCAAACTCTGCAACGCAGGAATTGCCAAAGAAAGTTAGCTCACAGATAGAGAGAGGATAGAGCAATAACTTATACTCCTTACTGTAAAATTTTAACTTTATGCAGCTTGCAAGGTTATAACCTAGAGCGTAGTAGGAATGTCTGTATTAAAGGTACTGTCTAGGGCCACACTAGACCTAGAGAGGTCCTAAGTAAAGTCTAGACTAGGTATTATCTATATATATAACAGAAACATCTTAAAAATTCTTAAAAAACATTACTAGCTACTTTTTTAGTAAAATAAAAGTTCTACGCGCTTTTAATCTATTTATGCTACACTAGACTGCTAATTTATAACTAGTAAGTTTACCTTCTTAGCAGTAGGTATATTTAGCCTATAGTAGTACTACTGTTTTTTCTAGTTAGTTACGCAGCTATTCTTAAAAAAAATTACCTTAAACTTAAACTAAATAATAGTATTATTTAAATAGTTCTTACTAACACTACTAAAACTACTTTAAAGCAAAGTTAGCTATAATCTAAATAACTTATAATACTAAGATATACTTTATGCTGCTTATAGTTATGTTCCTAGAAAACCTAATGCTGCTAGGCATACTTTGCTAGTGTAAAGCCTTTAGTCTTACACTTTAGCTACTAGAAGTATGCATTAATATGCTCTCTAAGAGCTAGTGCATATAAAAGAACATCCTTCTAATAGTAAAGCTAAGCCTTAGTGTTTAGGTTAAGTTTTTAACTTAAGTTACTTATAGTTTTAATAGTGTATTTATTATAGTTAAAAGCTTAGTTGATATAATACTAGAGAATATTTTAAGCGTGGTACAAGTAAATGTTAAGCTATATATAGTTAGCATAAACTTAAAGAGCTTTAAAAAGTCTTACTTTTATATAGCTACCTACTTTTTTATTAGCACAGCTTTTATAAACACTAAAACGTGTGCCTTTTAAGCACACACTAGTGTTTATAGCTATGTAAAAATTAAAAGCTAAAAGCTTTTTACTACTTTTTTTTAAATAATAGCGTAGTAACATAGCTATAGCTAAGGCTTTAAGTAAGGTAGAAGCTTATAAATATGTGTAAAAATCTCCTCTTTAAAGCACTAAGCAAAAGATGTAATAAGTATAGTAAAAAAAATAATAAAGTTATAGCTAAAAAGACTAGTTAAAAAAAAGCTAAAGTAAAAGTAAAAAAAAAAGTTTAAAAATAGTAAAAATAGTAAAAATAGTGTTTTTGTCTAAATAGCAGTATTTAGATACGCAGTTAGGCGTCACGTGACATAGTCTTGTGTCACAGTCGTACGCACAGACAGATAAATACCCCTTTCCTTCGCACAGACTGTTACGGCCAACAGACAGACCGTAATGACCCAACTGGCTGTCCCACACAGCCCGAACGATGTCAGATGGAAGACGCTTAGCCCCGCGCTGAACGAGTCACGTGACAGGACGGATGAGGAATGGCTCCGGCTTTTAGACAAAAGCCTTGCGGAGTGCACCATCTAATAGGGACTAAAGCACTGCAGGCAATGCATGCAACACCTGCAACGCATGCAAGCGCATGTAAACCCTATGTATATAGTCTTAATTATAACTATAGTTAGAAGGTTATAATTACTATTTAGTCTTTACCTACATAATAGACTAAGAGGCATTAAAACCTTTATAAAGAGGACACTGCTGCCTTGTATATCTTGCACTATATATACCTCCTTTCCTATCCTTACAGATTAGGTTTGCTAGCCCCCTATACAGCTGCTAGGACAAACCACAACCTGCCTTCTTTATCCCGCCTTACTATATACTCTGCTTAACAGACTGTACACCTAATCTAGCTAAGTCCTCCTCTTTCTGTTAACACCTTCTATAGGCTAAAGTACTCTAGAAAATACTATTTTATTAGAGTAAAGATTATAACAGTAATCACCACCCCTGCAAAGTATAGCTACTACTACCTTAGACATTAGCATGACAGGCGCTTTAGCTGCTAGCACTAGCTAGACCCCTACAGCAACTAAAGAAGCGCAGAATTAGCAAATACTCTACCTCTAGAACAAGCTTAAACAGCTTAAACAGCACCTCTAGCTTTAAGCACAGCAAGGACCCTTTAACGTCTACTAAATCTAAGCCCTATAGCTAGAAGTAGCTAACCTTAGAAACATTACTTAAGAAAAAACTAGTATTAAATCTAAAAAGACTTTACGCTTAGCCTCTTCTAAAGCATTTAATAGCTCTGCTAAAGACCTAAAACTCTTTTTTACTAAATGCTACCTTTACATGCAATATAATAAGAGTGCCTTTAAAATAAATAAGGAAATAATTTTATAAATAAGCCTACACTTAAAAGAGTTACCTGCTATTTAGTTCTAACTTTATGCTAATAATTAGATAAATTATAAAATAAACAGTAAACTCTTACTACTAAAAACATAAAAGGTCTTTAATAATATTAACTTATTTAAAGCAGCTCTAACTGCAATATATAGGCTAGTTAATAAAATAAAAAAAAGTAGTTAACAGAATAGACGCTCTCTAATAGGGCAACAGCTTTGTCTAATAATACACAGCCTGCTTTAGAGAACTGCTAGCTATCTGTAGATAGACAGATAAAAAAGCTATAAAATAAATATTCTATAAAAAGCTTTTAGACACTATTAAAAATAAATTTACTTATACTAGAAAGCTTAAAAGCTTTAAAGATTATATTAAGAAAGCGCTTACTTATAATAAATAACATGCTAAACGCTGTAGTAAGAAAGAAAAAGGCTAGACAACTAGAAAACCTAACTAGTTCTAGAAAAAGAAGAAAACTTTATAGGCTAACACTAAACCTATAGACCTTAGCTACGCTAAACACACGCATAGCTTCTCTAAGAAAAAGAGTAATACCTCTAAAAGTGTAAGGCCACCCTTAAATAAGGAATAAAAAAAATAGCTTAAAGAGAAAGCATGCCTTAACTATAAAAAAGTAGGCTACTTTTATTAAAAATGCTTAGACTCTAAATAGCTAGAAAATAAAGATAGTAGACTATCTATAAAAGCAATGCACATAGAATAAGGCCTAACAGGACAGGAGATCCTAGACTAGCTAGATAAACGCCTTTGCTAGTAATGCAGAGACAACCACAAATCTAAGGGATGCCCTATAAAATACTAAGAAGTTAAAGTATAAGATAATAATAAAGTCTTTAGGGCACTAGAACAAGCTGCTACTTATAAGAGATAGTAAAGCTACACCTAAGCTGCAACATACATTGTAAATGTTAAAAAAAAAAAAAGTTTCTCTTAAGATAACTAATAACAGGAATCTTAGCTTAAAAGCTAAGATATTAATTTACTTATAAAAACTGCTAGAAATACAGTAACACACACTATTAAAAAGACTGTAAAAAGTTAATGTATAAAGTACACCTTAATAATAATGTTAAAACCTATAGTATATTAAAAGAAATTGCTAAGACACACTATGCAGTTATAAACAAAGAAGAATAATAAAAGATGTTTAAAAAGATCCTTAATAAAGAAGAAGGCCCTAACTAGTAGTGCACACTACTAGTAATACCTAAACTATGCTAGGAAAGAGCTAACACGCTACCTCCTGCATTAGCTATTACCTAAAAAGATCTAGAGATTTGCTAAGACAAAGGATATTGCATTCCCTATAAAAGTAAGTAACATAATAAGTTCTAGTGTACTTACTAGAGCTACCTGTTATAAATTGTTAGAACTAGAGAATATCCTAGATAGACACAAATTTAGCCTATACTAGTGTAAAATAACCTTAAGGTATGCCCTTATACCTAGTACCTCTGCAGTAATAAGTACTGTGTTAGACACTAGCTAACTAAACACTAGGCTAGCTAGTAGCCACACAGAACGCAGGAAAGCACACTAGAAACTAATACATTAACAGGCATAACATCTACCTGTAAAATGCTACACTGCCTCTATTATAGAAACAGTACAGACTATAAACAGAAACTATAGACAGAGTGCAACAATAGAGCAGCATGCATATTCTACTACTTTTAATAAAAAGCACACTAATAAAATAATTAGACACTATATTACTATAAAATAAAAAACGCCTAATGCACTGTAACAGAATGCATAATACTAGGACATTAGGAATATAAGATATAACTAGATTAGATAGCAGAATATAAAGACACAGTAAAAGCTGTTAAAGAAGACAATAGAATAGATTATAAAGAAACGCCTTATAAGCTCTGCGTCTTTATTATAGTAGGATAAGGGCTAAGTTAAAGCCTAATAATAGAAATAACTCTTACATAACTAGGCTAGAAATAGGAAGAACTTGCCCTAATTAACAGTAGTTGCACGTTTATAGTAATTAACTTAAAATAAGTTAACTAGAATAATATACCCTTTTAAATAAAGAAAAACCCTTTTAGAGTATCTTTAGCTAATACCTTATTAATAAAATACAGAGTAGGATAAATCTAACTTAAAACAGAAGAACTTATTACTAAAGCTAAAGGAACTAAGGATTAGATATCCTTTAACATACTACTGCTAAAAGGCAAATACTAAGTAATATTAGGCTATAACTAGCTTTATAAACATAACTTAGTAATTAATTAGTAAACTATGTCCCTAACATGTTAGGACTACAAGGAAACAGCATAATTAGCATCTTACTAAGACCCTAATGTCGCGCACTAACAGGCAAAACTAAAAAAATTCCTCTGCTAAGAACTAGAAGCCTAAGCTATCTATTAAATAAAGGAAGAACTAAAAGAAATCTCCTTTAAAGAATTTAAAAAAGAATAAGACTTTAATTAGGTTAGAATCTATTAAATAGCCTAAGAAGTAGATAAGCTACTAGAGAAATATTAAGAATATAAAGACATGTTTAAAACCCTAAAAGATCTAAGAGAGCTGCTACTATATTAACTCTAGGACTATGCTATTAATCTTAAGCTAAATCTGTAGTTAAAAACTTATAAACTACAACCCTTAACAAAAGCCTAAAAGGACGCCTTATAAGAATATGTAGACAGGATGTTAGCTTAAGAACACATTAGGGAAAGTAAAAGCCTAGTAGCATTAGCAGTAGTCTTTACAAAAAAGAAGAATAGTAAAGTAAGAGTATGTTAAGACTACTAAACCTTAAATAATAATACTATAAAAGATTAGTACTTACTACTTATTATTTAGGATATTATAAACTAATTAAAGGGAACTAAGCACTTTACTAAGTTTAACATTTAAGATAGATTTAATAAAATAAGAATTAAAAAAGGACATAAATAGATAACAGCCTTTTAAACTCTAGAAGGACTATATAAACTCTTTATTATGCTATTTAAGCTAACTAATGCCTTAGTAACTTTTTAACAAGTTATTAACACTACACTTAATTCCTACTTAGATGTATTTGTACTTATGTATCTAAACAACATTCTAATATACACTAAAAATAATAGAGTAGATTACATATCTAAAGTAAAACTTATACTTAACTAACTCTAATAATATAAACTTTACTTATAACTAGAAAAATGCAAATTTAACATATAAAAAACTAAATACTTAGGATTTATTATTAATAAAGAAGAAATAAAGATAGACCTTACTAAAGTAAATAAGGTACTTAATTAGCCTACACTAATAATAGTAACAAAAATTAAGAGATTTCTAGGCCTTACTAGCTATGTACAAAGAATAATTAAAGATTATTTAAAAATAGCGCTTCTGCTAACTAACACTACCTTAAAGGAACAAGCAACACAAAAATTCTAATAAATAAAAAAAATAAAAAAGCCTTTTAAAAGCTAAAATAAATAATAATAAGCTACTTTATCTTAAAAATGTATAACCCTACGCTAGAAACAAAAGTGCACATAGACGCGTCCTTAAGAGCAGAAGAGGCAGCACTTTCCTAGAAATAAGAGAACAGTTAATAGCATCTAGTAGCCTACTACTTAGTAAAATTTGCACTATTAGAACAAAAGTACACTATCCCTAATAAGGAACTAAAGGCTATAGTTAATGTGTGCAGGAATTAGAAAGTTAAGCTTTAAGGCCTTAGCTAATAATTTATAATTTTTACTAACTATGTAAACCTTGTTACTTTTCTTACTACTAAGAAGCTTTTACTAATGCATGTATAATAGGCCCTAGAACTTACCTAATTTAACTTTATTATTAAATATGTAGTAGGAAGTACTAACTAGTAGGCTAACACTCTAAGCAGACGCATAGACTATTTTAAAGTAAATAAAGAAAATTCTAAAGAATTTATAATCTTTAGAGAGACCTTAGAAGGACTAGTTTATAGAGGACCTAATTAAAAAAAACTACTATGTTTACTAACAATAGTTAAATAAGGATAGAAGAACTTAATAAAAGAATACTATAAAGCCTCTATGTTTAGACATCTAGGAATTAGATTACTATAAAAAAAAATTAAAACTATAATACTCTAAAAAATACTATAATTAAAGCACCTATGTACTAAAGTCCTATAGGAATGTAACACCTGCAACAAAAATAACCCCTAACATTATAAACCTTACAGAGCACTTTAACTAATTAAAGCTCTAAGCTAACTATAGACTTTAATAACTATAGATTTTATTACTAGACTACTACTATTATAAGAACCTAGCATAGAAAGAGTATGTAACATAATTACACAAGTTATTAATAAAACTACTAAGTTTATTTACTTATAGCTATTAAAAAAAAGCATTATAGTAAAAGAATTTATGTTTAAATTAGAAAAAAATGTCTTTACTACTTATAGCTGTCTAGAGATTATTATTTCTAACTATAATAAATTATTTACTAGCAAATTCTAGACTGCTTTAGTTAAGCACCTTAGAATTAACTATAAGCTCTTAACTGCCTACTACCTATAAATAGATAAATAAATAGAAAGAGTAAATGTAAAAGTAGAAAAGTTTTTACACAAATATGTCTTATATAAATAAATAGATTAAGTAAAATAGTTACTAATAGCATAATTTATTATAAATACTATAGAATTAGCTACTACTAAGAAAACCCTGTATAAAGCTAATTTTAGATACCCTCTGCAATACAAGCTTTATAGCTTACAGCTAACTAACCCTCTAAAGGCAGTAGATTGTATAACTAGACTTCTAAAACTGCACTAGAAACTTACTAGAGAAAGTTAGTTAGCTTAGAAAAACATAAAAAAGGTAGTAGATTAGAAAAAAGAACTAGCACTAAAAATACACCCTAATAATTATGTATATCTAGACATAAAAGACCTTAAAACGCTAAGACCCTCTAAAAAACTAGTAGAAAAACACATAGAACTATACTAGGTAATATAAACACGCCTTAGTACCTATAAGCTTAAACTTTTAAAAGAAATAAAAATACATCTTTAGTTTTATGTCTTTAAGCTTAAACTTACACTAAAAACTATTCTACTTACAACTACTAGATAGAAAGAGGAAAAAAAAGAATATAAAGTAAAAAGAATTTTAGACTATAAAGAAAATAAGTACTTAGTAAAATAAAAAGAATAGCTTACTAGTAAAAACACATAAGAACCTATTAAAAGCCTATTAAATGCTCCTTAGGCCCTTTACAAATACTTAGAGTCCCTTCTAAATAAAACTATTCTAGAGAAAGCTCTCTAGACTAGAAAGCACTATTATTAAATAAAACTGCTGCAACATTAGCTAGCTACAATGTAAAAAGTCTGCAACTCTTTAACATAGGCTAAAAAAAAAGAAGACCTGCTGCTTCTGCTTTAAGCGCTTTAAGCTTATCTAGTAATAAAAAGTCTTTTTTTAAATACTTTACTCTTTAATCTACTAAAACCTTTAACTGTTTTTAAACTTATTTCTGCTAAGCTACAAAGGACTAAAGACACTTTAAGGACTTAGCCTGCTCTTACATCTCCCTCTTCTTTTCTTTTATCTTCTTTTCCTCTGCTGCCTCTAGCTCTCTAAGCAGCCTTTTCTTCTCACACTTTAAATAATCCTAGGCTGTGTTAGAAATAAAAGCATTACAGTAACTACCTTTTTACATACACTCTACACACTTATCTAATAACAAGGACATTATATAAGAAGAACTATAGGATTAGTAAGGACTATAAGGACGCATTTTTGTATAACAATAAGGATTAAGACAAGCAACAGTACAAAGGCAACAAGTAATAGCAGAGGTACGTAAAACCTAACAAGGCATAGTTAAAAAAGATAAGTATTAGACTAGCCTTTAAGAAAAGAAACACACTAGTTAAAAAGAAAATCTAACGCTTATAGCAGAAAGAACATAATAGTAAGGACGCTAACTAGGAAAGAAGCCTACGTGTTACAGCTAATAGACAGACTATAATAACCTAACTAGCTGTCCTACACAGCCTAAACAATGTTAGATAGAAGATGCTTAGCCCTGTGCTAAACAAGTCACGTAACAGGACAGATAAGAAATAGCTTTAGCTTTTAGACAAAAGCCTTGCAGAGTGCACTATTTAATAGAGACTAAAGCACTGCAGGCAATGCAGGCATTGCAGGCGGATGCAGGCAATGCATGCAACACCTGCAACGCATGCAAGCGCATGCAAACCCTATGTATATAGTCTTAATTACAACTATAGTTAGAAGGTTGTAATTACTATTTAGTCTTTACCTATATAATAGACTAAGAGGCATTAAAACCTTTATAAAAAGGACACTGCCGCCTTGTATATCTTGCACTATATATACCTCCTTTCCTATCCTCACGGATCAGGTTTGCTAGCCCCCTATACGGCTGCTAGGACAAACCACAACCTGCCTTCTCTATCCCGCCTCACCATATACTCTGCTCGACGGACTGTACACCCGATCTAGCTAAGTCCTCCCCTTTCCGTTAACACCTCCTATAGGCCGAAGTACTCCGGAAAATACTATTTCATTGGAGTAAGGATTGTAACACAGACTTAGAACAAGAAGAATCAACACCAGTTAACCGCAACCCCCCTGCGTAATGTGTACACTATGCAAACCTCTTTGCTTTGCATAGAAAGCATAGAGCCTATCTAACACTTTTATACTTAAACTTATACTTACTTTTTTTACTTTGTATAAAGTCTAAAGTTACTTTAAAGCCTTACTACTTATAACTTACTTAGTATAAAATGTTAGAGAAATAAAAAGAATATATAAGTAGCTTAAAAAAACTATTACTTATACTTATATTTAACTAACTAAAAAAGTAACTACTTTTAGTAAATAGTAATATATTAAAAGCATTATTTTTAAGTATTTTATGTATAAAAATATCTTTAAAGCACTAATTTATTAGTACTTAAAAGAACTAGTAAAATAACTTACTTATATAGCACTATTGTAAGAACAGGGCTCCGCACCACTCCGCTAATACAACTAAAAGGTACAAATAATCAACCAACATTGATTTTTAGGTGCAGAATAGTATATATACCTGTCGCACGTAAGCGCCATCTTAGCCTTACATTATCCCCCTTCTTAGCAGACGCATGTCCTAGGCGTCACATGACCTACCCGCAGCTCAGAGGCGCTATGCGCATGTCTTAGTTACTGGCCAGAGGCTGACCACCTGCGGCCTAGAGGCGCGGGATAAATAACAACGCTTAGTGGCCTACGCCAGCTAAGCTATATACACTAGACCTCCTAGCAGCTACAACGTGGCGCTAGAAGAGGCTGCCTTACGTTTTAGTCTAAAAACTAGCTAAGCTGTCTAAGGTGTGGGTTAAACGCGCAACTGTCCTTGTTATTAGTTAATTATTATGTAAAAATAAGGCTCTACACTACTCTACTAATACAACTAAAAGGTATAAATAATTAACTAACATTAATTTTTAGGTGCAGAATAGTATATATACCTGTCGCATGTAAGCGCTATCTTGTTACGGTCTACGGTTGGACCAGCGTAACCCCACCAGCGGTGCTCTACAATCTAGCTGGTTTGGGGCAGGGCTCGCTTACAAACCAATCGGAGGACGCGGAGACAGCGCGGCTACCCGAGATTATGGAAGAATGCACTGTCTAATAGGAGAACAGGCCGCAAGTTTAGGGAGCCTAAGGGAGCTTATAGAAGCCCCTCTTAGCAGGCTTCTATAAACTCCTACTAACTCCCCTTAGCGTCCCTAGCACATGTATATAGTTTCTATATTAAACACTCTTTAGAAGGCGTGTTTAATGTTTAGTTTATTTTTTACATAGACTAAGTAGCATTTAGCTTTCTAAAGAGCTGTAATACTATTTATATATCTTACACTATATATACCTCTAACCCTGTCTAAAAGGACTGTTTAACCCTAGCCTCCCTACTGCTGCACATAGGGCAAACTATAATCTAGTCACTCTATATTTGCCTCTATTAGCTTAATAGCCTGTACGTAGGACTGTACACCCTACTAGATTAGCCTCTACTATCTGTCCTACTTCCCCCCTAGGAATACTAGAAGACCTAAGTGCTTTATAAAGCAAGGATTATAACATTAAACACTACCCCTTTAAAAAGTATAGCAACTTTTTAACATAATTTAGATTCTAACATAGCCTACACTGCGCTATTAAGATTTATAAAAGTTCCTACCTAAAGTAAAGCTGTTTTAGCAGAATAGATTAATTTAATCTAAAATAATATTAAAAAACTCTAGCAAATTAGTAATAAAGTTAGCAAGTTACTAAAACTTAAGTAAGAAATAGCTAACTTTTATAAAATAACTATAGATTTATAAGACCCCCTACCTTTTATTAACCCTTACAAGGCTACTACCTAAGCCTACTAGATACATAAACTATAAGTTAAACTAGTAAAAGTTTAAAACATTTTAATAAATAAAGTAAGCATTATAGCTAAGAAGGCTTTAAAACTAGCCCCTCTAAAGCTTTTTAAAGGATTGTTAAAAGACCTCTAACTATTCTTTACTAAATGCTACCTTTATATGCAGTATAATAAGGGAGTATTTTAGACTAATATAGAAATAATCTTCTAGATAGAATTACACTTAGAAGGCCCCCCTGCAATCTAGTTCTAACCCTACACTAATAATTAGATAGACTTTAGGGCTAATAGCGCACTACTTAACTCTAAAACTAAGGAAGTGTTTAGCAGCATTAAAAACTTTAAAGCAGCCCTATTAGCTATCTATAGGACCTTAGACAAAAAAAGGATTGCAGCTAACTAACTAGACAATATAAGATAGGGCAGTAGACTAGTCTAAAACTATGCAGCGCGCTTTAGAGAGCAAATAGCTATCTATAGATAGAATAACTAGAAAGCCCTATGCTGCATGTTTTATAACAGACTAAATAACAAAGTAAAAAATAAGTTTATGCACATAGACTAACTAACTACTCTTAAAGACTATATTAAAAAAGTAATAACTTATAATAACTGTTATAAAGAACATAAAAAAGAAAAGAAATTAAAAGGAACCTTCTAAAAGCTAGAATTTGTCCTTAAAAAGAAAAAGCTTTTATAATATAATAAAAAGCTAATAGACCTTAGTTATGTAAAGCATACATAAAGCCCCCTCTCTAAAAAGAGCTAAGTTCTAGGATATAATAGGCTGCCTTTAATAAAAGAACAATAAAAGTAGCTAAAGGATAAGGCCTACCTAAACTATAAAAAAGTAGAACATTTCTGCTAAAATTACCTAGACTCTTAAAAAGGGGAGAATAAAAATACTACTGCAATAATAAAAGCTATTACTGCTAAATATAGCTTTACAAATAAGGAAATATAAGAAAGACTAGATAATAGACTTTACTAGTAATATAAAGAAAACTATTCTTTAAACAACTGCCTTAAACAGTATTAGGAAGTAGTTATTTAAAATTTTAGCAGCCTTAATATAGTGTTACAGGACCTTGCAATTTTTAAAAGATATAGAGAAAAGACTTAAATCTAAGGATATATTATAAATGTTTAGAAAGAAAAAAAACAGTTCCCTTTCTAAGACTAAACCCTTAGTACTTTAGCAAAAGAGCTTTTCTAACAGTTTTAGAAATGTAAGTGCTAGAAGTGTAAGTTATAACATAACTACTTAAGTAATTATATAGTTTTACTTTACTAAATAAACATTAGCAACAACTACTTAATGTTTAACATTATATAAAGAATAGCTAAAGTTAAATATAACATTATAAATAAAGAAAAGTAATAGTAATTTTTTACTAAGATTAAAAATTAAAAGCTAGAATAGCTAGGTAAACCTGCTAAGTTTAAAGTACTATAACTAGCGCCTAAAAAACTAAAGACACTACTTCTAAGCCTAGTAATTTCTAGAAAAGCTCTTGCAATATAACAGAACTATAGATAATGTGTTCTTTGCAGAAGCAGCACCTATAGCACTAACAGTTACTAGTAGAAGAAACACCCTGTACAGCTAGTACAAATAAAGGAATACTCTTAGTAGACCTAGGAAAGTCCCCTTAACACATTACATAGACCTAATAAGTGTCTGTACCCCTAGTACTAGTGTACATAATAATACTATGTTAGACACTAGGACAACAAACATTAAGCAGGATAGTAGCCTACATAGAAAAAGAACTATAACAGTTGCCTATAGCAAGAAACAGCCTTAGCCTATAAAACTACAAATTATTACACTTATTAGACAGCCCCTCCTTATAAGCAAGAACTATAGATAAAGTGTAATAAATAAAAAGACTATAAGTTCTACTACTTTTAATAGAAAGTAGTAAGGAAAGAAGACTACCTAACATTATATTATTTAGTTAAAGATTACAAATGTAAAGTAGCTAACTGCTATAATTAAGAACATTAAATTTATAAAAAAAAAAAAAATTTAATAATAACTTATAAAACATTAACTTTTATTCTCTTTTTAATAAAAAAGTTAAACATAACATATTAGTAGTAATTGCAGTAGGACAAGGGGCAGGACACAGCCTAACAACTACTTTTATGTATAAAGGGTGGCCTAAACTAGCCTTTGTAGACAGCAGATGCACCTTTACTGCAATAGATAAGAAATAGGTAGATAAATAAAGTATACTATTTTAAATAAAAAAAAACCTGTTTAAAGTAACTCTTGCTAACACTTTATTAATTAAGTACAGCAGAGAATAGATTAACCTAGAGACCTATAAAAAAGACCTTAAAACCTCTAATATAAGTAATTAGAGGTTTATAAACATACTTAAGCTAAGAGGTAAGTATAATGTAATTCTAAGCTATAACTAGCTTAAAACACATAACCCTGTAATTAATTAGAGAACTATAACTATAGAAACTTCTAATAACTACGCACACATAACCTAGTTAGCATGCTATAATAACAGATGCCTAGTCTATAAATAAGCAAAGCAGAGTAGCAGTTACTACCCTAAGAAAAGAAAGCCCTAAAAATTCCCTTACTAAAAGCTAAAAGCTTAAGCAATATAAATAATAAAAAAAAAGCTTAAAAAAGTCTTTTATAAAAAAATTAAAGTAAATAAAGATGTAAAATAAATTAGTGTTATCTAAACTTAGAATAAGAGTTATATCCTAGCAAAATATAAGGATTATAAGGATATATTTAAAACACTAGAAGACCTAGAAGAACTACTACTGCATTAGCCTTAGGACTATGCTATTAACTTAATAAAAAACTATAATTTAAAAACTTACAGGCTTTACTCTCTAACAAAAGTATAGAAAAAGGCCTTATAGAAATATGTTAATAGGATGTTAGTATAAGGCTATATCTAAGAAAGCTATAGCTTAGTAGCCTTAGCTGTAGTCTTTGCAAAAAAAAAAGAAGAAAAAATCTAAGTCTATTAGAACTATAAAACTCTAAATAATAACATAATTTAAGATTAATTCTCTTTACTAATTATATAAGATATTATAAACTAACTAAAAGGAACCTAGTACTTTATAAAGTTTAATATACAAGATAGATTTAATAAAATAAAAATAAGGGAAAAAGATAAGTAGCTTACAGTGTTTAGAACCCTGTAAGGACTCTATAAATTACTAGTAATGCTGTTTAGCCTAATAAACGCTCTAGCAATATTCTAGTAAATTATTAACACAGCTTTTAACCTATACTTTAATGTCTTTACTTTAGTATATCTAGATAATGTCCTTATCTACTTAAAAGATACTCTAAAAGACTACATATAGAAAGTATAAAAAGTCTTAGAACAGCTTAGAAAGTATAAACTCTACTTACAGCTCTTTAAATGCAAATTCTATGTTACTAAAACTAAATACCTAAAATTTATAATTAATAAAGAAGAAATAAAGATTAATCTAGCTAAAATATAAAAGGTACTTAAATAGCTAGAACTTATAATAGTTAAAGAAGTAAAAGAATTCCTAGGACTATTAAGCTATGTAAGATAAATAATTAGAGACTACTTAAAAATTACTATACTATTAACAAACGCTATAACTAAGAAATAGGCTATAGCAAAATTTGTCTAAACTCTAGAAATAAACAAAGCATTTATAGCCTTAAAACAAGCTATAACAGCTAAACTAGTACTAAAGATGTACAACCTACAGTTAGATACAAAAATCTACACAGACGTGTCCCTTAGAGCTAGCAAGGCCACGTTGTATTAAAAACAGAAAGACAGAAAATAGCACTTAGTTGCGTACTATTCTGCTAAGTTCTTAGGACCTAAAGCAGGTTACAGCATACCTAATAAAGAACTAAAAGCAATACTAAACGCTGTAAAAGTATAAGCTATAGAGCTACATAAAATAGTAAAGTAATTTAATGTTATAACTAACTATGTAAATTTAGTTATATTTTTAATAGTAAAAAAGCTATTACTAATGCATATAAGATAAGTAATAAAGCTTGCATAGTTTAACTGCATTATTAAGCATGTCCTAGAAACACAGAATTAACAGGCTAACACCCTTAGCTAAAGACTAGACTACTTTAATAAAGAAGAAGAAAGAACTAAGAAGTTTACACTTTTTAAAAAAACTAATAAAAAATAGATCTATAACAGGCCCTAACCTATAAAGAAATTTTATATGCTTATAGCTAGTAAGCAAAGATAAAAGAACTTAATTAAAAAATATTATAAATCCTTAATGTTTAGACATCTAGAAATAGGCACTCTCTAAAAAAAATTAAAGGCTGCTATACTATAATAAATACTAAAAGTAAAACAACTATGCATAAAGGTGCTTAAGGAATGTAACACTTGCAATAAGAACAACTTACAGAGGCATAGAACATATAAGTACCTCTAACTAATTAAATCACTAAAATTACTATAGATAATAATTATAATAGATTTTATTATAGAATTACCTCTATCTAAAGAACTAGAGATAGACAGGATGTGCAATATAATTATAGTAGCTCTAGATAAAACTACTAAGTATTTACATACTTAGCCTTTAGAAAAAATAATAACTGCTAAAAAATTTATTTATAAATTAAAACAAAACATAATATTAGTACATAGATGCTCTAAAATTATTATCTTTAATTAAAATAAGCTGTTTACTAGCAGCTTCTAGAAAGCAGTAATGCAGCACCTTAGTATAGCACATAAGCTATTAACAGCTTACTACCTGTAGACAGATAAACAGACTAAAAAAGTAAATGCAGAGATAAAAAGATATTTAAAAAAGTACATTTCTTACACTTAGAATAACTAGGTAGAATAGCTTCTAATAGCGCAGTTAGCTATTAATAATATAGAATTAGCTATAACAAAGAAAACACTATATAAGGCTAATTTTAGATATAATCTATATTTTATGTTGCACAGGAATTAACCTACAGACCTATAAAAGTTAATAGACTAGCTAACAGACTTACATTAGGTATATAAAAAGTTAGCTATAGAAGCTAGATCTAGCAGAGAAATAATAAAGAAGTATGTAAACAAATTATAACAACTAAGACTAAAAATTTACCTAGAAGATTATGTATACCTTAATACTAAGAACCTTAAGATACCTTAGCCCTTAAGAAAACTTATAGAAAAAAGAATAAGACTATATAATGTCCTTTAGACCTAGTAAGATAATTATAAGCTTAAGCTTCCCTTACATATAAAAATACACCTGTAGTTTTATATCTCTAGACTAGAAAAAGCACTTAAAGAGATTCCTTTATCTACTTAAAAATAAAAAGATAAGAAAACAAAGTATAAAGTTAAGCGCATTATTAGCAACTAAAGAAACTAAAAAAAAATTTTAGTAAAATAAAAAGAGTAGCCTACTAGTAAAAACATATAGAAACTAGCTAAAAATTTAAGAAACACGCAGCTATTAGTATAAAGGTACTTTTAAGCTTATCTAAAAGAAACTAGCTAAGCAATAAGGCACCTATATTAAAAGAAATAGCTACATTATTACTAGATAGCAGCAGCCTTTAGAGACAAGTCTTAGCTAATAACAGCTAAAAAGGAGAATAACCCTTTACTTTAGCCTTAAGAGCTTTTATCTTATCTAAGAAGGATAGATCTTCTTCTAAGTACTTTATGCAATAAGCCTCTAGCAAATCTAGTAATTTTTAGATATAATCTTATCTAGAACACTTCTTATCTATTGCCCCTAACATCTTCTCTTGCAAGCAGAGCTGTTTCTAGACCTAAGCCTGTTACTTATCTTATAACACATAGTTCTAGGCTTATAAAGCTTTAGCCTTTTAAAGAAGTGTTTCTTTTTTCTTCTCTAAATAATTTTACATAGCATTAGAAATAAAAATGTTGCATTTACTATGCTTTGTTACACACTTAATACACTTATTTAAGAATAAAGTTAACACATAAGACAACTCTAAGAATTAGTAAGCACTATAAGGCCTTATTTTTATTTAATAAAAAGGATTAAAATAACAAGTAACATAAAGACAGTAAGATAAATAAGACTAGTAAGCTATTTAGTATAAGATAAATAAATGTTAAGAATGCCTTTTAGCAGGCAGACGCTTACTTTATAAATAAACCCTTACTAACATAGTTGTGTGAGCAGAGCGGCAAGGACACTGCTAGAGAGAAGGGGCAGCGTGTTACAGTCTATAGTTAGACTAGCGTAACCCCACCAGCAGTGCTCCACAATCTAGCTAGTTTAGGGCAGGGCTTGCTTACAAACTAATTAGAGGACGCAGAGACAGCGCAGCTACCTAAGATTATAGAAGAATGCACTATTTAATAGGAGAACAGGCTGCAAGTTTAGGGAGCCTAAGGGAGCTTATAGGAGCCCCTCTTAGCAGGCTCCTATAAACTCCTGCTAACTCCTCTTAGCGTCCCTAGCACATGTATATAGTTTTTACATTAAACACTCTTTAGAAAGTGTATTTAACATTTAGTTTATTCTCTACATAGACTAAGTAGCATTTAGCTTTCTAAAGAGCTGTAATACTATTTATATATCTTGCACTATATATACCTCTAACCCTGTCTAAAAGGACTGTTTAACCCTAGCCTCCCTACTGCTGCACATAGGGCAAACCACAATCTAGTCACTCTATATTCGCCTCCATTAGCCTAATAGCCTGTACGTAGGACTGTACACCCTACCGGATTGGCCCCTACTATCCGTCCTACTTCCCCCCTAGGAATACCAGAAGACCCGAGTGCTTCACGAAGCAAGGATTGTAACACATCTTAGCCTTACAACTATACTTTTTTATTTAGTACTTATAACTCTAGACTAGAGTAGGTATAAACTTAGTTTTAAAAGCTTTATAGCACTAACTTTAAAACTATTTTAGTAATATATTAAAACTTTAAGCTATTTTAAATAAAATAATAATATTATAAGCTTACTAATAGCTATTCTTTTAAAAAAAACTACTTATATAAAAGTAAAGTATTTATAAATACTTTATAGTACTTATAAGTACTAAAACGAAAACTTTAAAACTTTTAAAAGTAAACCTTAACTAAATAGTAAAAAAAAAAAAGTTATAATTTTAAGTTACTTTTAAAAAAGTAAGCTTTTTAATTATAAACTATTTACTTTACTTAGCTTTTATAAGCTTATTAGGCTTAACTTAATAAAATAAAAACACCTTATATTAGTAGCTATAGTGCTAGTAATAATATTTTAAATTACTTAGTTATAATTTTTTAAATATAGTTTTTTTTTACTAAAGTTTTTTAAAGTTTTGTTACTAGTAATAAGTACTACTTAGGCGTAACCTGTATAGTCCCCACCGCAGGTCTGCCTAGGGCTAGTCTAAGTTACTATAATATCCTACTTATTTAATTGCAGGATTAAGGACAACCTGCAGAAAGAGGGGGGCTATGTTATAGTTAACTTAGACATGCCTTAGACTTTCCCTAGAGAGCTCTTAGCCTAGCCTTAGGCACATAACGTCCTGTCACGTGCCCTAGCACATATATATATATCCTCTCACGAACCCCTGAGTCTTCTTAAGGATTTGTCTATTAATACTATCCTGCATTCTCTCTCTGTAACCTGTGTTTCCTGCTTGATACCTCTTACAAATATAAAGTTATAGTATAGTTAATATTCTGTTACATTTAGTAGGTAGACTAATTTAGCATTAATATATATATTTTTATATACTATAATTTATTAGTTTTATTTTATTTTTAATAACTACTTTCTTACACAGTTATATGCAGTTTATGCGCTTTACTTAAGCTGCTTATTAAAAGGCTTTAGAATTACTTTTAAAGCTTTTAGCTTTTTATAAATAGTTTTTTTATCTCTAATAATAAAGTAGTTTATTATATTAATAGTGCTTTTAATAAGCACATAGATGTTTAATAAAGCTTTATATTAAGTTTTAAATAACTTTAAATTATTATAGTAGTCTTATTAAGCTATTATATAGCATTATAAATTATTAAGGTTTAAGTTAGAGACTATAAGGTTAGAACTAAGCTAAGTGCTGCTTATATAAAACCTTGTAACTTTAGGCCTCTATAGTATAGTGTTAACTAGAAGATTTTCTAGTAAGAGGTCTAGATTAATATACTCCTAGACACACTTTCTAGTTACTTATATCTTAATGTAACTAAACTAAGGCTGCTAGTTGCTCTTTTTAGTAAGCTGTATAAAGGTATTAATATTTAAAGTTATTTTTCTATATGTTAATAGTAAAAAGTTGCTTATCTAAATTAGGTAGGTCTTCTATTAATAAATAGTTTTAGCTTAGTAGATAAAAAAGTTATTATTTAGTTAATTAAGCTTAGCTAGTAAGTAATTTATAATTAATATGTTTTAGAATAGACAGAAGGTTATTATCTAGTTAATTAGGCTTAGCTAGTAAGCAATTTATAATTAATATGTTTTAAAGTTTACAGGGCCCCCTAAGCTAGATGTAAAAGCTAAATGTGCAGTAGTAACTATAGTACTAGTTAGAAGCGTAACTTTAAGCTTATAACTCTTGCATAAGAGGTTATATAGGAAGTAAGTTAACAAGGTAGTAAGATCTAAATAAAGTAAATTATACAAGTGTATTATAAGGTCTAAGGAGCTTAATAGAGCTCTAGGCTAACTATATACTGTACAAGAGAGGAGCTATGCCTAATGAGTGAATAGTGCAGTACATGGGTATGATATCGCGTGAGACACGTGCGACACTCGCCAAGCACGTTATACCCGCTGTTCTGCAAAATCGAACCAAGTAGGGAAATAACCCTCTGCTTGGATTGAAAGACGCCAATGATGCCTCAAAGGGGCAGAAATGTGTCGTCATCGAGTTCTCTTCGCCCAACATTGCTAAGCCTTTCCCTATAAACCATGTTGGATTGGCTTAGAAGCCTCCATATTCTGGCGTGATTTGCCCCCGAAAATTAGGGCTTCGAAAAGTCTTAGATCTGCACTCCAACTGCTATGCTCATTATATAATCTTGAAGTAAGCAGCTCATCAAACGTCCTAGTCTTATTTCACTCTGAACCTCTCAACCCTCCTTGACTCCCCTCAAACCCCCCTCTTCTGCCCGCATCTCCCCCTGCACAGTTGAACTGTGCCTGCTACTCTACTATACTATTGCTCTGCACCAGTACGAAAGTAAGTGTACTAGCGCAGTGCTCTCAGCCTGCACATTCTCATATTAACGCGAGCTTTAGCAGCTGTCATTTGCCGTCTTAAATGAGGAGCTAGATTTCTGTGTGATTGGCTGGCGTAACATTAAGGGGCAAACACAGCTAAGGTTAGTATGTATTAAGATTGCTTGCTTTTTCTAAGCCTGTCGCAGCTGCCATTCTTATCGCATCTTTAATTTGCTCTGTTTTACCTTTATTTATTATTCCATTTCTTAAAGTGTATTTTTGGAAGGTGGCACTCTAGTATTGCTATTAAAAGCTATTAAGCGCCCTAGTATGCTTGAAATTTCAATGGTCGCGATACTCTTGATGCTCTAATGTTGTACAATGCGTCTGAAAGCCCTCACTCTATTCTGTGTCAGCTGATCAATGTTTAATCAAAGGTGTAAATATTCAAAAATACTGATATTAAAATCCTCTAAATGGATTTTTCTAGGCGACATGCATCTCCACGCCACAGGCCCACCCGAAGATCAGGTGATATCACAAGGCTGGAGGAGCCATGACTTTGTCTCAGCCTGATGCGACAAGATTCTCCTTCACATTTTAACATCCACAATAGATGACCGCTACCTCTTCCACATCCGCAAGCGCTGTAGCTGGCCGCGTATAACACGCCTTCAGCATATATGCCTTCTTAATGCGCTCTCCTACTTCCCTTCCTCCTCAAACTCAAACCCATTGTCATCCCCATACACTCTTCCCCTCCGCGTCAGACTCTAGCCCTTTAAACAGACTCTCCTTTTAAACACACTTTCCCAGCTTTAGTCTAAATCTAGGCCCCAAAGTACCATAAGCGACATATTATCCGAGCATGCAGCAGTCGTCCTCTTCTTTTGCTGGTCCTGGGCCGACAATGTCCTGCGCTTGGCGCTGACTGAATTAGACCCTGAATGGGTTACTGAATGCCACGACAGGGATTTTAATGCCGCGCTAGACGTCTTTCAATCAACGTTGCAGACAAGAGTTAGAGGAAGAAATAACCTCTATAATAGACGTTATTATTGCACTAAGCAGCTAATGCGGGACAATCTTAAGTTAAGCAAGCAAAATAGTGTTAAAGTTAACAAGGTTACAGTTATGCCACATAAAGAGGATTTAGGGATCTAGAAAAAGCTAGGAAGGTTTGTGCTCTATGATGTTAAGGGGGTAAAAGAGTTGCCAGGGTTTAGAAGGGAGGCGCTGGAGTTGTTAAGGTTGGTAGAAGATCAGAAGGCTTTAAGGGAATGTGTAGAGCGCATGATTGAGGAGACGCTAGAGTTTCCGCCTAGAGGTTTATTTAAGAGTATGGGGGATAATCTTGACAATAGCGAGAACACCGACAGTGAGGGTGAAGGTGATGACGAGGTTCCTGTGGATGCGGAAGCTAAGAAGGCAAAAGAAGAGCAAGATAAAGAGCAGACTAAAGATTTAGCCAAGATTACAACAACTAAAATCATAGAAGCTAAGGAATTTTAGGATGTGTGGTTGCTGTGCCAAATGTTAGTAGTGTTAAAGCAGAATGCGCTCTATAAAGCAGAGATTAATCAGCTTATTACATCTAAGGAGTTTGCTAAATAGTGGAAAACAGGGAACTAAGATAATAAACGCGCTTAGGAAATCATTACAAAGAAGCCATTAAGTGAGGTGTCGTCTTAGCGTCCAGTAAGCCTCTAACCCCTCGTAGGCTCATGCTTAGTCAAGCGGGATTAAAAGATTCTAAGACAGTAATAGAGCAAGATAGCTAGTCTCTTCAAAGAGGACTCTCAAGAGTTTGTAAGTACCCTAGAAGCTGCTTGTAGCGAGGATTAACTTATTAGATATAAGCTCGACCTTGAGTTCCGTCAGAGAGCCCATGAAAGTCCAATCATCAACCCAATAAACCTGTTCTCGTTCTATTCCTAGGAGACGCTCGAGGAAATCAACGCTCAGAGCCTCGTCGACCTAGAGAGTGCGTTAGGCCTTAATGCTAAGGCATTAAACAGAACTCTGTGTACTGTTTTAGTGGACAGTGTTAATCACACTCTATATCTTACAGACAATTTATTCCTTTCGCATGTTAATTCTAGCTATTAATACCCTAGCTTAACAATTAGAAATAGGGTCGTATTTTAGCAATAGAAATTAGAAGGGACAGAAGTTGTAAAGCAGTTTTAATATTTCCTAGAACTTTAGGTGAGTTCTTTTCTTCCACAACTCCCTGATACGCATCTATAAGCCAGACAGCCACTAAGCAGGTCTTCTTACTAGGACAACTGCGCGTTTACCTACAATTATAGCAGCCAGACCTTCTGCCTCCTCTAAACCCTTCCGGGCCTGAAGATGCAGCAGCTAGAGCACTGATCCGGCGTCTGGGCTGCCTTCGACTTCTTTGATCTTAAGTACTAACACTAAAATACCCTCTCTATACAACATGGCGCTCTTTAAAGGATTCTTAGCAAGAACTATAATCTATCTTACAGCAATTTCCTAGTCTTTATTGATTCTTGTGAAATTAACCTCGCGAACCTAGCGTTCATTGGAAAAAGGCAGTTTTAGGCGAGTGTATAAAGTCTTGCATAAGCTAAGGAGGGGTCATATAGGAAGCGAGTTGACAAGGTAGTGAGATCCAAACAAAGTAGATTAAACGAGTGTATTGTAAGGTCTGAGGAGCTCAATAGAGCTCTAGGCTGACTATATACTGTGCGAGAGAGGAGCTATGCCTAATGAGTGAATAGTGCAGTACATGGGTACAATATCGCGTGAGACACGTGCAACACACCCCTCTAGCTTTAACAAAGTAAATACTAAAGTAAAGCTGTATAAAAAGAAATAATAGACTACAGGTGTACAGTAGTGCACTTAAAAGCGCAAAATAGCTAAAGAAAAAAAGTTAGTAGGCTTAGAGTTTTAAGCTAATGTTAGTAGAGTAAGCCTTTAGAGCGTTACTTAGGTAGATAGGCCTAGTTCTTTAATAAAGCCTAGTGCAAAGGCATAATACTAGCTAGACAGTTTAGTAGTAGTTTAAATAAGTGCAGCAGCGTGTTGTTAACGCCTTGTTCTGCTTTCTTTCTTTATAATATTTAATTTATTAATAGCAGCTGTGCTTTTAGTAGGACCTAGTCTAGTAAAGTTCTTAAGCTATATGTAAGAGACAAAGTTAGCGCCTTTGAAAATATTTTAAGACTTATAATTAATTACAGCAGTGTACTAAGTAGTTCTAGCTTACTTAAAGTAATTATTATTAGTCTTAAAGTCTATAGCTGCGTTACCTGTTTATAGATAAACTTTAATAACTAATAGTAGCTTATTATTAGAGCTATTATCTAGCGTGTTGCTAAGGTTATATTAAAAAACTAAGTTAATGTTAGTTTCTTTTTTAAAGTTAACCTTTAAAATAGTTTCTAAAGTTATTTTTAAAAAAAGTATATAATAAAGAGAGCCTTACTAGCGCTTTTTATGCAGCTAATTACTAGGTCTTTTATTATGCTTCTTAAGCTCTAGAAGCTTTTTTATAAAATTAATATAATTTTTATTATTTAAAGTATTATTTTATGTAATAAGTTACTATGTAAGGTTTTTAGTAGCTATAACTATTAGCAAAATAGATCTAATAGATAAATTCTTTATGCCTAATACTAAAGCCTAGTAACCTTTAGTTTAAGTAGTAAAGCAAATTAGTAATTAAGTGCTCTTATAAAGTTATCTTTAAAGTTAAAATGTATATCTTATTCTTAAAAAAGAGATACAAGACTAGTAAACATACTAGGGATATAGGCTATATTATTTAGGTTTATCTTAGTAGGTCCTTTAAAACCTTTTATAGTAAGTGTAACTATGCTCTATGCTAGTATAAAAAAGTGTTAGCTGCTAGCTCTAAGTTAGTCTAATAAAAATAAGCTTTAAATTTATTAAAAGTTAGCTAGATTATTATAAACATAAATGTCTACTCTAGTATCTAGAATCTATAAGTGCTAAAAAGAATTCTCTTTGTTATTTAGCTCTGCAGCATGTTCTTTACTTATAAAGTTTATTATAAAGCTTATAAAAGTAGCTGCTAATTACCTAGTGCTAGTTAAAGTATTAGGTAGATTCTAGTTAGTAGAATTATTAAAAGCTAGCGTCTTAGAGATTGTATTTAGATTTAGACTAAGTTAAGACTATAAGCTTTAATTATATAATTAAGTTATATAACTAGATAATTAAGTTAGCTAATAATAGTTGCTATTGTTGCTGCCTCTTTTACGTCTTCTTTCTTAGTTTAGTTAGTCTCTTAGTAGTAAAAGAAAGTCTTTGTTCTTAAGCTGCTTAGCTTCTGCTTTAAGCTAAAAATTACTGCTTATCTACTTATTATATTTCTACTAGAGGAAGGTAAAGATCTAGAACTCTTTAAGTCTTAGTTAAGAATTATTAATTTTATAATTCTTAGATTTATAGTAACTTCTATAAAAGTTGCATATAAACTGTTGTTGTTCTAGTGTAGATAAGCGTCTTTAGTATGTAGTAAAACTGCTATAAGTAACACTAAGTTGCTAAGTTAGCTATAATTATTACTAATTTTTAAAGAACTCTAAACAGCTAGTAAGAAAATTAGGTAGATCTTTATTAGTTTATTTATACTAGACTAAAATTAATTAGATAGCTGCTACGCATCTAGAGTTTACATCTAAAATTACTAACATAAAGTTATAGTGTAGTTAATATTCTGTTACATTTAGTAGGTAGACTAATTTAGTATTAATATATATATTCTTATATGCTGTAATCTATTTGTTCTATTTTATTTTTAATAACTACTTTCTTGCGCAGTTATATGCTATTTGTGCGCTCTGCTTAAGCTACTTATTAAAAGGCTCTAGAATTACCCTTAAGGCCTTTAGCCTTTTATAAATTATTTTTTTATCTCTAATAATAAAGTAGTTTGTTATGTTAATAGTGCTTTTAATAAGCACATAAATGTCTAATAAATCTTTATATTAAGTTTAAAATAACCTTAAATTATTATAGTAGTTTTTATAAGCTATTATATAGCATTATTAATTATTAATTATTAAGGTTTAGGTTAGAGACTATAGGGTTAGGACTAAGCTAGGTACTGCCTGTATAAAACTTTGTAACCTTAGGCCTCTATAGTATAGTGTTAACTAGAAGATTTTCTAGTAAAAGGTCTAGATTAATGTACTTCCAGACACACTTTTTAGTTGCTTATGTCTTAATTTAACTAAACTAAGGCTGCTAGTCACTCTTTTTTATAAGCTATATAAAGACATTAATATTTAAAGTTATTTTAGTAGACAAAAAGGTTATTATTTAGTTAATTAGGCTTAGCTAGTAAGTAAACTATAATTAATATGTTTTAAAATAGATAAAAGGTTATTATCTAGTTAATTAGGCTTAAGTAGTAAGCAATCTGTAATTAATATGTTTTAGAATAGACAAAAGGTTATTATCCTGTTAATTAGACTTAGCTAGTAAGTAATCTATAATTAATATGTGTAAAATAGACAGAAAGTTATTGTCTAGTTAATTAGGCTTAAGTAGTAAGCAATCTGTAATTAATATGTTTTAGAATAGACAGAAAGTTATTATCTAGTTAATTAGGCTTAAGTAGTAAGTAATCTATAATTAATATGTTTTAGAATAAATAAAAGGTTATTATTTAGTTAATTAGGCTTAAGTAGTAAGTAATCTATAATTAATATGTGTTAAGGTTTGCAGGGCCCTCTAAGCTAGATGCAAAAGCTAAATGTGCAGTGGTAACTATAGTACTAGTCTAGAGCGCAACTCTAGGCTTATAACTCTTGCATAAGCTAAGGAGGGGTTATATAGGAAGCAAGTTAACAAGGTAGTAAGATCTAAACAAAGTAGATTAAACAAGTGTATTATAAGGTCTAAGAAGCTTAATAGAGCTCTAGGCTGACTATATACTGTACAAGAGAGGAGCTATGCCTAATAAGTGAATAGTGCAGTACATGGGTACAATATCGCGTGAGACACGTGCGACATAAAGCGAGCTGGGCGAGGAAGCTAACAAAAATGTATAATTATACTAAGGAAGGGCGGGGAATGGTCAGGTTAAAAGTGGCCTTAGTGGGTAAGAGTTTTGATGACCAAGCAAAATTCTTTGTTAAGGTATGCGGCAGGTTGCTGTCTTTTCTAAGCTTTTCTAGCTGACAGATTATAGTTAGCCACTGTGTACTTAGCTCTTGCCGGAGATTCTAGAGGTTGCGTCCTATTCTACAGGTTCTGCAAAGTATTTGTGGATGAAACAGGGCGTATTATTAATTTAAATGCAATTAAGGTGCTCCTAACTACTACAAAGGAGACCTTCGCCCTTGTGTTCAACTTCGCAGAACAGGGCGACATACTAGGGTTTTTAGAAAGAAGATTAAGGCCAGGAGAACTAGAAAAGAACTAGTTAGTTATTTGCAGGGCGCTAAGTGGACTTACGAATAGCTTAATGACAATTCATAAGAAGGGTATTGTGCACTGGTATGTTCCCAATTGCTGGTTGCTGACGAATGTAGATGTAAGTCTAGATGCTGACAATAGGGTTTAAATAGAGACATTTATCTAAATAACATTCTGGTGACATCTCGCCGCCAAGCAGGCAAAGACAAAATCAAGTTTGACTGTCTGCTGTCTAACCTAGGCGAAGGAAAAGACATCACTACCACCATCAAGAATATGGACTCACAACCTCTCGCCAGTTCCTTAAGCATAGCTACCAGGTCTTATTCCTACACTAACTTCATAACGCTAGAAATTACTAATCACACGCAGGGCTCCTTAACAGTTGATGACATCTTTTGTGGGGCCTGCTCACTGTAAAGATCATTAATAACAGTAAGATTTTTCCGCTGCTTTGCAACAAGGATGGAAATGCCCATTACCTCGCAGGCCTTATAAGAGTACTGGAGCGGTGCTTAGATCCCAATCCGGCCGGGCGATTTGACGCGACATCTTTAGTAGTGGTGATGGATAAGATCATGGATGGCCCGTCAGGGATAGCTGCTTCGACCTACGGTGAGGAGACTGAATAGTATGATGGGAGCTACGAGCTCCCTTAAGTCAGAAAAATGTTGGAAACAGACTTAGAGTTGAACCTTAGATTAGGTTAGTTGTCATTATTAAGCTAGAAGAGGAAAGCAGATTCTAAGTTAACTGTAATGGAACTAAGCAATTAAGCTTATGTAGAAATCTCTAGTCTTAGTTTATTTATAGTCTATCTTTAACAAGGCGTAATAGTGTTCTGCTAGATGCTTATAAGCAAGAACCAACTCTTTTAATCGCACGGACATGCCCTTGTTGTTAGGCCATGTCAAGGTACGGCAGGGCTAGCTTCGCACGTCAGACTTCACTTAGTACAAATTCAGGCGATGGTTAATTATCACTACTAAGCTTAACAAGATCGCGAAGATAGGCTAAGCCCACAGTGTAGGCGTATACTAGATTAATTCCTTTAGCCGCTTGTATTAACTTGCTTATCTTAACTTGTGTAAACTTCTAAATATCTATTTTTTTTTAGTTTTAGCTTCTTGCGCTGCTAAATAAATCCGCTTTACTAGTTTATCTATGCTTAACTTCTCTATATTGTTGGATGCTCTTAGCATTAGGACTGCTAGAGAAAGATTAGGATTATCTTCAGCTGCAACACTAATCAAGACTTTAAACATTTGCTAGGCAACCTAGGAAGCCGGTGGTCTGAGGAACAGATCTGACTAAAGACATTCCTAAGCTAGATTAGTCTCCTTTAGCATAGGCAAAGGGTAACTAGTAAAAGGTCCCTTCTTTAACTAGAGAAGATCTTTAATCTCACGCTGCGCTGTCTTGTTGTCTAGCTTTGCTTAGTCCACTTTCTTGCTAAAGGGAAATTCTGTAAAAAAGAGCATATAGAGAATAGTGCCTAGCCTGTAAGTTATTGTAAGTAGTTAAACTACAAAACAGGCGTAACTAAATACTTACGCCTAAACATCTAACATGGGAGACTATAATCCTACTTTCTCTGTTTCCAGAGCTTCAAACCTTAGATCCTGTATGTCGCAAGTTGTTGTCTCCTATATCTGATACTAGTCAGTCACTGCTGGATGCGGAAACCATATATGACCAGATTTAGAGATGGAACGCTTACTCTTCAAGCACTTCGCAATCTGGAAAGCTTTGCCCTTATTAAGCTGTTAGGCATAGTTTTGAGGTGAGTTGTGACGTTAGACATAACCTTAACAATAATTTCAGCTCTATAAAGAGCTAAGAGAGTAGCCGCTATCTTGTGCCTGATCTGGAGTTTCTGTAGGCGGCTTAGCTTAGCAATAAAGCCTGTCTCCAAAGCATCCGCGAAGCTTATGTGCTGTGCCATGTCTTCTATGGCAGCATAAAGGGATCCGTCTATCTCAACAATACTGTACAGCGTCTGGATTTGTGCTATCTCCGTCATATCTTGATACAGCTTGACCACTCAAGGGAGCCCATCCGATACCCCTCTCTTATTAATGACTTCATAGAAGGAGATTTAAGAGCCTTTAAACATTCCTTTTATAGGTTTCCTGTCGGCAGACTCCTTCAACACACAGATACTTGGGTTAGGCACTGAGACTATATTCAGAGTCGTATTTAGGAGCGGCTTCAGAGACAAGATGTTGCGGCGCGACTCTGACACGTCGTCCTGAAGCTGGCGAAGTTTCTCTAGCATAGCTTTCCTATCCTTTTCATCCTCTTCCCTGGCATCTCGCATATCATTTATTTCTGTCGCTAGTGAGCGAAGAGCGTCCGCAGCCTCCGACGAGGCTCCCTTAAGCGCCATCTGAAGCCTGATCAGAAACGAACTGGTCCTGTGTGTGCGTTGATGTTCTTCGCATGCTGGATTGAGGGACTCACCAGAATCTCTAATTTGAAAGCCTTGCGGATATTATCTAGCTTTGCTTTTATTGACGTAAGCCTGTGCTTTATAGTAACATCCAACGCGATGTGCGCAATATTCCATTCTTGACATTGCATCACAAGGCTATAGACCTCCTTTAGACAGTCGCATAGTGTTTATTAAAACATAACTGTTACTGTTAGTAGTGTTTTTTAGGCGTTACTAATAGTAATAGGGTTTTATTCTTACAGAAAGAGTAAATTAAAACAGCTTTACTAGTGTAACAAGGTCGGCACGGTCAACCACGTGGCCTTCTCTCGCTCATAGAGGTTTAGGCTAGGCTAGAGACAACCGCTAGTGCTAGTGCTTACCCTAGCATTACCTATATATATATTATACTATGCGAGAATACTTAGCTTAAGTATTCTCGTGCGTACCTTTTGGTACAGTGGGGAAAGTCGTATAGTATCGGCTTGGCAGGCGGGGCGCCTACCTCATTACAACTAGTAGTAATAGTTACTGCTAAGTTAATTAATAGTAAAGCTACTGTTTAGTATAGTTACTATAGTAACTAGTGTTTTTAGAGGCTCTAGAGGGCTTAATTTTAACATAATCTTCCTAATATAGTTATAAAGATTAGTTAACCTTAAGTAAACAAGTCCTCTAGCAATCTAGTTATATTATAGCTGCAGAGCCTTAATTATAAAAGGTAATAGCTAGTTTTAATTAATTATAATAGTTTTTCTAGCTTTACTAAAGCACCTTTCACACTTATAGCTTATTATAAAGATAGATAGAAAATTAAGAGCTATCTTATATAGTATTTGTTGCGTTTTGCCAAAAGGTCAACCTCCTAGCTAGCACAGCAGAAGGATATATGTAGACGGATAGCTGTACGCGACACACCCCCTAGCTCAAACCGTGGAACGAGAGAGGTAAAACATAGTAAAACAACCTTAACACACCCTTCCTCTTTAGCCTGAGCAACAGAACTTAGAGACAGATCTAGTAAGGTAGCCTCTGTAATAAACGCACTGCCTAAATGCTCTTTGCTAAGCGTGGGAATTAAACACGCAGTGCTCTAGGATAATGCAATCCTATTAGTAGAGCAGGGGTGCGCAAATTTTTTAAGCGCTAACCATCTACACTACGCCGCAAACCAGGCTTATAACTGTTGCGTTTTGCCAAAAGGTCAACCTCCCAGCTAGCACAGCAGAAGGATATATGTAGACGGATAGCTGTACGCGACAGTATTAAATAGTGCTTACACCTAATTTAATACTACTAAGTAAGTAGATTTTTATAAATTATATTATTTTTAGCTATAACTAAAAAAATTAGATTAAGTAGTATTAATATACTACAATAGCTTATTTACTATATATGCCTTTTTAGCGCTTAAGGATTTAGTAAGAAAGTAAAGATTAACACATAAAGTCTTTATAAACTACTTATTATAGTACTTACTACTTAGTATTTTATGTTATTAACTTTTAGTAGGTATTTTTATCTCTTACTTTTACTTTTAAGCTTTATATTATGTATAGATTTTTTTTACACTTTTCTTAGATTTTTTTTAGTAAGTAATAAATAACGCCTACTTATCTTAGAACTAGATAAGGTGTAGAGATAAGTTTAAAAACATTATAATATAGTAGTATAAAATAAAAGAATTTATTATAAAAGTTATAAAATATATTATTAGCTTACTAATACTATGTTTATAAAGCTTTTTAAAGTAAAAGAACTATGCTATTTTGTAGGCTTTATAAAAGTAAATTTAAAGGTGTTAAAGATTTATAAGAGTCTGCTAAAGAGATATATATTGTCACAATTATGCACAAGTAAGGTTATAGAGCTTCGCGGAGGTCTAGTTTAATTACTACGTGAGGTATTATAGTAGGTACAAGACGTTGTGTGAGGAACAGAAAAGTTTAGAAGGAAATTAGTAATTAAATACTTAGCTTAGAAGTCTAAGCGCTTTAAGTATAAATTAAGCCTGTTCTAAGTTTAGTTAGTATTAAAGTAGTTTATGCTTAAGTTTATGTCTATGTTATGTTATATTTATGTTAGACATGCACTAATAATACTCTAGTACACGTCTAATATAGTTATGTCTAGGATCTAGAGAGGATACTGTAACAGTACCCCCCCTTTTATTAAAAAGGGAATTCTTTACATTAGTAGTTTTAGCATTAAGTTATCTTTATTAGGGTATAGGTTTAGTTTAGATAGGTATTAGGCGTAAAATTAAGTTACTACAGAGTTTTTTTATAAGGCTTCTGTAGGTTTCTACAATAGTTTATTATATCTAGTCTATTTTATAAGGTATTTATAGGTATGTTTCTTCTTGTTAAACTAGATCTATTTAACATCTTCTATAATATATTCTAGTTTATTATTTATAATAACAGGTTTAGGTAGCAGGTTTAGCTGTCTAAGTAGATAGTTAGATTTAGAGGCTGCTTAGCGCAGTAATAATATGTGGAACACAGGGTGTATCTTTATGCTGTTAGGTAGGATTAATTAGTAAGCATGCAATAAGACTATATAGGCTACTATAAAAAGGCTAAAGTTTTTTTAATTAAGTTTCTTTAATTATTAGTTTATTTAGATATTTCTAGCGTCTAGCTAGACCTTCTTGCTAGCTGCATATGCAAGGGTAAGAGTTTAGGATTAGTTTATGTACTTTTATTAAAAAGCTTAAGCCTATGTAAGCTTTTTATAAATATATTTAAATATATTTTAAATCTTATTAATAAGTCTATTTATGTTTATTACTTATATAAATTAATAAGTTAGTTAGAGGGTATTTATAAGTAGTTTAAATTTTATTTAGGGGTAGTATCTATAGTTTGCTAAGAATAGAGATACTTATGTTAATT